>NC_143507.1:42786250-43095625 GCF_051622355.1 Phaseolus vulgaris | reverse complement strand
AAAAGACTTAGTTAAAAATAACTAAATGAGAAACTTTTAATTAAGCCTAAAATTTATGATAACTTCAAATTATATCTTCAATTTTTTGTTCATAACATTTTATTTTAAAATTTATAATTCTTATTTAAATTTTAGTCAACATATGCTATTAAAAAAATAAGAAATTAGTTTATTAAAATATAAAGAATGTAAATTTCATTTATTAAAAATACAAGAAAAATAAATGTATATTTAAAAACTAGAGAATATGAGAATTATTTTATTAATAATATAAAGAAAGTGAATATTTATTTTAAAACTAATAAAAGTATGAGTATCATTTAGTTTCATATTAGACAAAGTAAATATAATCTCCCTAAAATAAGAAGAAGTTGGTATTTTAAATTAATATACATATATATATATATATATATATATATATATATATATATATATATATATATATATATACACTCTTGCTTGCTTATACACTTTGAACATATTATAAAGAAAAGAAAAGAACAATTATCTTAGAAGATAAAAAGATATACTCCTATTCATATAGTTTAAAATTTACTTTTGTTGTTATTGAAAATGTATTTTTGTTGTTATTGATTTTCTTTTATTACCTTTTTTTTACACTAAAAAAATCATTAAATAGAAACCAATTACTATTTGACTAAATTAGAGACTGTTTTATAAACTAAAAAATTTATTGGGATCTAAAGTAGTTTTTATTATTAATAAAAATTTATAAAATAGTTTCTAAATTAGTATCTAACCATTAACTATCAAGGTTTTAGCCAGGGGTGGCAATGCGGGCTGGCCCACCCCGCGTAAGAGCCAGTCCGCGGCCTTGCGGGTCAGCCCGCATATGGAAAATATATTTTTTTAAATTAAAATTTAATTATAACAAAAATATTTCTGCTGCTCAAAAATTAAAACTTTTTCATTGTTTTAATTCATTCAATTAAGATAAAAAAATATATAAAGATATTCAAGTATGAGGTTGTTAGAAGACTTAATTAAAAACAATTAAAGTTTTTTTTGCATATATTTTCCTCATATATATATATATATGTAAATGTATGAGAGTATCTTACCAAAGTTTGACAACTAATTAAATCTCTTCTTTATATTATTTTTTTTATGAACAAATTTAAAATGTAAAATTTTACTTAAAACTAAATTCACTCTTATTTTTAATATTAACTTCTTTAGATGATTAAAATAAAACATAATTTTTTTGTCCATTAAATTTTTTTTTAAAATAAAATAAAATAAAGGTTACATCACAATAATAATGTGTGCATGAGATATGATTTTTTTTGTAAAAAAAATAAAATAATTAACTCTTTTATTTATGCGAGCCAGCGGGCTAACCCGTCCCGCTATTAGCCCGTGCAAGTTGCGGAGCTAGATTAGTGAGTCCGTCCCCACACTTTTTAATAGTGGATCGGACCAATCTCCATTGCCACGCCTAATTTTAGCTACTTATTATATTATATTCTAAATTAATATATATTAATCTTCTAAAGACTAATTTAAAATCTAAAATATTAGTAGCTAAAACTCAAATAACTAATTTAAATATTAATTTAAAAATTATTTTATAATTTTTTATTAATAATAAAATCAACTTTAAATATTAATAATTTTTTATTTTTTAAAATAGTATCTAATTTAATTAATATAATAAATAATTAATTTTTATTTTTAAATTTAATTATCATTTAATATTATTTTTTTTATAGTAGATATGATTCTTAATTTGCTAATGTTGATAAAGTGTGTGGGAACACGTATGTTTTTTCAGCAATGAATGTTGGTCAGTGATTAAAATATAGTTGTTGCCCTAAGCAATTCCCATGCGGAACACGAGTTAGTTGATTCAGAAATTGCATTTAATACAAAAGAAAATGCTGTTTCTATAATTTAAACGTCATATTTTCTCAAAAAATAAATCAAATTTATACGTCATAAATAATAATGTATAAACACATTTTTGGCATCCTCTCTCTTGGTATGAACTACACACAAGTTTGTCCCTAACTTTTTTTATTTTTTAGAATAATATATATATATATAATATGATATTTTATTATTGTAAAAAATGTTTTTATTTAGGAGAAATGAATCGTTGGATTAAAAATATTAAAGGCTATTTATTAACTTTTAACAAATGTATATAAGGTAATTAGTTGAAAAAACGACTTCCTTCTAACAATCGTTTTCTTGAATTTTTTTTATATAAAAAGAGTAATATAATAGTATTGTTAATGATTGTAATGAATTTAAATAAATTAAGATAATATATTTAAAATGAAAATAAATATGTAATTTAGATTGATTAACATATATAATTTATTATAGTATAAATTAATCAACTATTTGTAAAATTGGAAAAATATTTTTTAATTCACATGATCTATTATTAGATGAAATAATTGATTATCTGTGAATGAGAAATTCAGGTTTAGTCTAGCTTTAAAAAATCAATTTTTAACTTAATATTTTCAATACAAATTTATTCAAAAATATTTTCAAATTTTATTATGTTTTATGTTTAATTAATCAATTAAAGGTGTATTAACAATCTCATCAACACACTCAGACACCCAAAAACCTTGAATGCTTATGTTTAGATATGTTTTTATTCATATATCTTTGGAAAGTTGTGTAAGTTTTTGGAGAAACAATTTAGAAATTAAATAGGCCAAATATTTCTTTAAAAAACGAAGTCACACCATTCTTTTTTTTTTTCTCTCTTCTCTCCTAACGATTTAAATATTTTTTTTTTCTTTAATAGTTTATCACCAAAATAATAATAATAAGTACAATTACTTAGTTCTGGTTTAGTATATTTTGAAACATATAATTAATAAAACATTTCCTAAAAATGGTCATTAAAAAAAACACACATATATATATATATAAAGGTGTGATACTGATAATCTATATAATTTTTTTAAAAGAAATATATTTGTTAATATTGGGATATTCATTACTATACAAAATTTGTATAAATTTATTTCAAATAATTTGTCCGTCTGCATTCGATTGAGAAATATTATTGCTTCAATTTTTGGATTTTTTTACAACTTGTTGAAGTTCTGTATAAAATTACTTTTTTTTTTCTGTTCAAGATAAAAATCTTAAAAACTTAGTGAATATATATATATATATATATATATATATATATATATATATATATTACTTTTTTAATTTATTTTGAAAAAATCAATTTAAATTTATCACTCCAATACACATTTTCACGAAAAATGTTAAAGAATAAGTACAAGCTTCATTAATACGTTTGTGAACAAAGACAGGAAAGTCAGAGGGAAAAACAACAATAATATTTATCATATGCTGAAATAGTGTGTGGATATTACGTGTTTCCACATAAATCTTATCCAACCATTCATTACTAAATTAAATATTATTTTAAAAAATCTAAAAATTATTAATTTTTAAATTATTTTATATTATTAATAAATAGCTCCTAATTTAATATTTAATTAATTATTAATTTAAAAAATATTTATTAATAATAACAAATAATTTAAAAATCAATAAATTTTTTAATCTCATCTAATTTAGTTAATTTTAGAATTAATTATTTAGTCTATAAAATTAATTTTTATTTAATAATTTTTTAGTGATTATAAAAAATATTCTATTTAATCAATTTTACTGTTTTCATATAACGACATATTTTGTAAAGAAAAATTTAAAAATATCTAAATCACAAGAACAAAAACTATTTTAAAATAATATATATTTTTATCCGTCAATAAATAGAAATTATTAAAATATAAGTTTATTAAACTCTTACTTTGAAAAAAAAATCTTAAAAACAATATAGTAAAAACTAACTTAAAACTCCTTTCATAATTCTCTTCTATTGAAAATAATTATGGGTTATCTTTTGGTTCATGTACTATAACGTTTTCGTATTTAGTTCAAATTCTAAATTTTAATGTAACAAATAATCTTCAATTTGAATTATAATATAATGTTATAATATTCATATTAATAATAAATCAACAAACAGCATCTTAATTTATATTAGAAATTTCGTCACTTAAATTTTTGACAGAAGCTTATTCCTATAGTGTTTTTACTAGAAATGTTCAAAATATTCAAGTTTGAAAAAAAAAATTAATTTTACATGAAAATATAAAAAAAAATATATTTAATTTTTGTAAAAAGAAAAAGAAGAGTCCCATAACGTTACAAATGTCATGTTCTTGTTTTCACTTATCAACATTAACGTGTTTGAGGACAAATTGGTTTCAGAAATAATGCAGTTTGACTGTGAAATTACATGTTTGCATGGTGACAAACAATGTATCCAAAGAACATGTCAAACAGTACAAACAAAATATAAATACGATAAGACATAAGTTACCATCAATAAATTAAAACACAACTTTTATTATAATAAAACATGTTAATAACAAAATAAATTTATTAAATTTAGTAATTACATGGAAAGATAGAACTTTTTTTTACATAATTAAATAATATTAAAATAATTATTTTATTCTTTGAAAGTTAAATTCAAAACTTCTTAAATAAATTGGTTATTTATTTTCTTGCAAAACATATAATTAATTTTGAAGGTGAGACATTTCTTGGTATGAGTGTGATCTCAGAGTGTTTTCCTCAGCATTTATAAAACTTTGTCCTTTATAATTTAAGAACCCCTTTCTTGTTGGGAGAATGAATGATATGGGGCCATGTCTCACCAACTTGTTTCACTTCATTTTATCAGAAAATAATTTTATTCAACTTTGTGAAATTACATTTTTTTATCAAGTTATTTTAATATGGTCAACTGTTTATTATTTTTTAAATATATATTTTTTCAAAATGTTTATATATTAATTTAATCAGTATCTCAAATCAAGATACAAAATTAACATTTATAAATTTAATCTATGTTTTATTCTCATTGTTTTGGTAAAAGTTGGCCTCAAAGTAGAAGGAATATAAATAATGTTATTTGATGTCAAAAGAGAATGCAAAATAAACTTCACTCTTTAAATTATGTATTCTAATATATAATAGAATGATCGAAATGTATATAATTATGGGTAAATTCCTTATCTACACCATTTACACTTTTATTTCCTTAACTAACACTTTTTTATTTTTATTTCTCTATTTAGTATCTTTTTTTTTTATTTTTCTATCTAGCACCCTTTTATTTTTTATTTCCCTATCTAGTACCATTTCAAAAATAAATAAATAAATAATAAATTATAATTTTTTTGATAATTTTAATTTTGAATGCATTAAAAAATAAGTATTTTTAATGTTTAAAATAGTTAGAAATATAATTAATGAATAAAGAAATTAGTTTTTACAAAATAAAAATAAAAAAATAATAAATTAAAAATGTTTAGTTTAAAATTATTTTTTTAAGAATAAAGAAAATAAGAAATTAAACCTTACAACAACATAAAAGTTGAATCTATAAACATAAATTAGTATTTATTTTTATTATTATTCATGATGTAATCATGTTCATTTCAAGTAAAAAATACAGGACATAATTATAAAAAAACCAAATTCAGTTAGTATTAATTAATAGTGGACACACAAATAAAATTGAAGTGTCTACCCTAAATGAAAAATCCTAAAAAAAACTAATGCAAATGCTACACTTAATGCTTAAAAATGAGAAGAAAAAAATGCAAAAATAAATAAGTATAGAAAATAAAAACAACAATAATAAAAAAAATAAACAATGGCAGAAAAAAATAATAACTAAAAACATATAAGATATAAAATAAAGGCAAAAAAAATAAGATAAATATACAAGATATAAAAATAAATAAAAATCCAAACAAGACAAAGATTAGAGATATAAAACGATACTAAATAAGTAGATGTTGATCATAAAAAGAAAAATAAATGAAAGATGATCATTCATTTAATATTTTCTTCAATGGTACATTAAATAGTTTGTGCGAAATGAAACATAACATAATTAATGACGAGAAGTGCACAATCCAATAATGTTGGGACATATTCTTTTTTTCGATTATGATGTTCTCTTATGTTCATATCAGTCGTTATTCGACTTGACTTAGGTTTCCCATTTGAGATTATTTTCATGTTAGGACTTGAGCATAGTATATGACCCGTGTATGCAGGCCAATATTCTTCATTTTTTAGTTCCATCAAATAGTCTTTAGTAACATGAAAGATTTGTTGCAATGTTGTTGTTTTTATTTTCTATATTTATTTATTTTTACATTTTTCTTATTTTCATTTTTAAGCATTAAGTGTAGCAATTGCATTAGTTTTTTTTTAGGATTTTGCATTTAGGTAGATAGACACTTCAATATTATTTGTGTGTTCAATATTAATTAATACTAATTGACTTTGATTTTTTTATAATTATGTCTGGTATTTTTTACTTGAAATTAACATGATTACATCATCAATAATAATAAAAATAAATATTAATTTATGTTTATAGATTCAACTTTTATGTTGTTGTAGAGTTTAGTTTTTTATTTTCTTCATTCTTAAAAAAAATTAAACTAAACATTTTTAATTTATTATTTTTTTATTTTTATTTTGTAAAAATTCATTTATTTATTCATTAATTATATTTCTAACTATTTTAAATATTAAAAATATTAAAAATACTTATTTTTTAATATATTTAAAATTAAAATTATAAAAAAATTAATATATTATTTATTTATTTATTTATTTTTAAAATGGTGCTAGATAGGGAAATAAAAAATAAAATGGTGTTAGATAGAAAAATAAAAACAAAAGGGTGCTAGATAGAGAAATAAAAACAAAATGGTGCTAGATAGGAAAATAAAAGTGTAAATGGTGCTAGGGAATTGAGCCTATAATTATTCTTAATGAATATGTAATTTATATTTATTAGTTTTCTTTTATTATTGTGTTGTTTTAAGACAGTTATTTGATTTAAAATATTGTAATTTCAAAATATAATTAAAAGTTACAACTAAATAAATAAAAATATCTATTATACGTTACTATAGATTATAACAATTTTTTAAAATAATAAACTGAATTCATATTATTTTTCTTGTATTCACATTGTGGACCGGGCTGTTGCTACTGATTGATTTATTATTGATTTGTAACCGGTCTCTGCCTCGTTATACAGCGAAAGTCGTCGCAAGAATTATTATACTATTTAATTTTGTTACACGTGAAAGGTACCACTGACTCTGACAATTTCTAACAGAAAAAATTTAATAATTTTTTTATTAACAATAAAAAAAAAATAAATATATAAAAATATATATATAAATCACTTTAAGCCTGTTAAAATAAATTCTGAAAAAAAATTTCAAAAAATTATCCTCATACACACCAAAGGTTTCAAACATCAATAAAAGTAGGAAAATGAAGCAAAACTTATTTTTATTGAAATCCAAGACCAAACATTTACTTGTACTAAAACAAACACTTCATACGCGTCTGTCACACCCCTTTTAAATATGATAAAATTTCTGTAATTTCAGAATTCACTCACCACCCCAACTCAAATTATACTCCACATAACATTAATCGAATATATATATTGTAAGTCAAAACACATGAATAAACGTAAATTAAACACATACAGTTTATGTTCACAAATAGATCTTATCATATCATGATTCTCACACAATCATACAATCAAGAAGGAATAAGCACTTACCTTGATCCATGAGCGATCCTAATTGAGCAGTTACTTTATCTCCTTTATCCCAATCTATCTCTTGCAATTCCGTTCTTGTCACACACTTTCGTGATGGTTAACAGTGAGACAACTATTATTTGCAGAGACAGAACCCTATAGCCTTCCCAATCTCCATCAGATGTAGGTTTTCCATTAGGTATATCATCAGATATATATTTCTCACATTAACCAATAGACCTTTAATTCTATTATTATTATTAAATCATATTCGGGCCCAAAGCCCAAACTCTAAGTCATGTGAGTCACTTTATAGAAATTAATTTACATAATTTCTTACATTCTCCCACTTGACTCATATGAGTTATAATACTTTTATGATTTAATAATTACATAAATGCGCATTTAAAAGGCCTTACATAAATTGGTTCTATCATTATTCATAATCAAGAATACATAAATAATAAGAGTCATGGTGGTTACATGTCATTTGAATCAACACATTTCCTTCCATGTACTACTATATCATTCTTTCTCCTTAATATGACTTTATAGTGAGAAATTCATAATAGGTTCAAACATAATGTCATTGTCATCAATAACAACATAATTTGCATGCATATACATAAAGTAGAAAACAACATAAATTTCAGAAACTTTATTTATCAATGAGCTCAGAGTGTCAAATAAGCATTAACAACATTCATAATTCACTAGTAGACATAATGCCCATATTTACAACATGACCAGTAAATGTTTTGGGCGGTAACCCTTTTGTTAAAGGGTCAGCAATCATAAGATCAGTGCTAATATGTTCTATTGACACTTTATGTTTCTGAACTTCTTCTTTAACGGCAAAGTATTTCAATTCCATATGTTTAGCACCTTTGGAATACTTGTCGTTTTTAGAAAAAGAAGACTGTTGCGGAGTTATCACAATAAATTTTCAGCGGCTTGGCAATACTGTCAACAATTCCAAGTCCTGAAATAAAATTCCTCAACCAATTAGCCTGAATTGTGGCCTCAAAGCATGCCACAAATTCAGCCTCCATAGTGGACGCAGCGATGACTGACTGCTTCGCACTTTTCTATGAAATCGCTCCTCCAGCTAAATTAAATAAAATAAATGTCATTGCAATAATGGGTGAATGAGGTATGATTTTTTTATACTAAAAAAATAAAATAATTATTTTTTTTATTTATGCGAGTCAGCGGGCCAACCCGCCCCGTCCTACCCCGTTGCAGGTTATGCAGACCGATCAGCGGGCTATATTAGTGAGCCCGCCTCGCAGTTTTTGGTAGCGGACTGCGGGCTAACCCGCATGACTCGTCCCGCATTGTCATCCCTAAAATAAACTAACCAAAAACTCCAATTAAAGAAAATAACAAAATTCTTAACAATTGTTCAAAGACAATTCTTTAACAAAAATCGAAATTCAAAAAGGCCAAACTTTTTTTACATGAATTGCTACATAGAATTTAAGAATAAAACCTTATTGAACACAAATCTCAAAATTCATTGCAAAATCACAAGAGAATCAACATGAATGAGTTTAACCTTCCATACGAAGGTTAACAAAAGAATTATAACGAGAAAAACAAATAAAACCTAAGAAAACTCTAATGCTCTGTTTTTCGAATGCATTGTGTTAAGCTCTGAAGCTTTCCCCTTTCTCCTTGAAGCTTACATCCTTTTGTAGGTTTCTTTGTTCCAAGGATCTCAAAAATATATTTCAGTTTAGATATTGCTTCGATTTTTAAGTTTTCAACTTTTCAGAATTCCTAAATTTTATTTTCACTTTCATTGTAAACTATGTTTCTTTGTGTTTTGCAGAAGATTTGCTTCCAATTCTGTTTATGATATATAAGATTTTATTCTCTAATTCTTCCCCTAAGATTTTTTTTCTCATTTTGATTCAAAGAACCAACTTGGACTTTCACATATTCGACCCACTTGTAGAGATAAAAACTTCCTTAAAACTCTTGAGCAAACGCTCTTATTAGATCATCCAATGTACTCTGAGAAGCATTAGACCGTCTACTACGACTAAAATACAATATTATCATAAATAACAGTTAAGGTCCAAATAAACACAGTTAGATGAATCTTACTTAAAATAGTAGAGTTATACATGATTTTAGTCAAAGACATTTATGATTAAAGCTATTAAGTGTGAGTAAATATATGCTCATCAAATACCGTCACACTCATCCTTTTGCATTCCTGGAAAAATACTTGACTCACAAGATATAAAAGGAATACAATGCAAACAAAAGAAAAAATTACAACACATCATAACAAGCATGATATAATTTCAAGAAATCAAAGAATCAAATAACAATTATTTATATAATAGTTGAGATATTATAATTATCATCGATTTATCTTTGATATTGTTAAGAGTTATACAATACGTATACGATATTAGTCACTCAAATTATGTTGACGATAAAAAATATTAAAAAAGGGATAAACGATAATTTAAAGGAAATGATACATGATGGTGGTAACAAAATTTTGGAAGAATACATGTGTATGATTCTTTGATGCTTGATTTGGAGAAACAATTATCCAGTATTCAATAACTTCACAAGATTGTTAGCAACTTTAAGATTATTCAATTTAAAAGTAAGAAATGAATGGACTAATGATAAAAGTTTCACATACTACAAAAAAAAAAACATATTATCAACGATCTAATCCATAGGTAAGACCAAAAATCCATCGATAAACATGCATTACTGATGAAAAAACGACATACACAAATTTATAAATTATTATTAATATTAAAAATATTATTTATCATTTACGATTATTATTTATAATTATTACAATATATTATTATTACCATTTTGTTGTAGGTGAGACTTAATCTTAGGGCCACTAACTAGGATACCTCTAACCACTAAATTAAAGTCATTTCATTATCATATTCTAATTTTTATTACGTTATATTTAGTCTATTTCATCCAAGCAGCAAGATATATATATCAATTTGGCACATAGCAATTAAAATGAGTGATGAGTGGAAGGTTGAGTTGAACATTATCATGATTGAAGAAAAATCAATGGAAAAATATAAAACAACAAGTCTTGACCCCAAGTCTTTATAAATTATTTGGATATCATTTAGTGTGTGGTTGCAAGCTACAAGCCATTGCTTTCTCCGGTGTCTAACTTATTTTATGCCATACTTAAATAAAAATATCAAAAATAAATAAAATTTCTATCATTTTAAAATTTTAAATTATTTAAAATTCTAAATAAATGCATATCTTAAATAATTTAAGGTTATTCTTAAATAAAAATATCAAATAAAAAAATAAAAAAAATAAGTTTTTTAAAATCCTAAATAAATACGAAATCTTAAACTATTTTATTTCCTACTTAAATAAAAAATTAAAATTAAATAAAATCTATAAGTTTTTAAAATCCTAAATAAATATAAGTCCCAAAAAATTTAATATCATTCTTAAATAAAAAGTGAAAATCAATAAATTTCTCAAATTATATTTAATAACATTCTTATATAAAACTCTAAATTAATTAAAAGTTTTTCAAAATTCTAAAAAAATACAAATCTTAAATTATTTTATTTCCTATATAAATAATAATATAAAATAAATAATACTTTTTTAAAATTTCGAAATCCTAAATAAATACAAAATCTAAATAATTTAATATTTTTATTAAATAAAATCTAAAATAAATTGAATTTCTAAATTATTCAAAATCCAAAATAAATACAAATTTTAAATTATTTAATATCATACTTAAATAAAAAAATTCAATAAAAATTCCTAAATTATTTAAAACTTTAAAAAAAATTACAAATTATAAATTATTCAATGTCATACTTAAATGAAAAATTTCAAAAAATAAAATATCTAAATTATTTAAAATTATAAGTAAATATAATTATTAAATGTCATTTTTAAATAAAGATTTACAATAAATAAAATTCCTAAATTATTCAAAATTTTAAGCCAATACAAATGTTATATTATTAAATATTCTACTTAAATAAAATATCTGAAATAAATAATAAATTATTTTAAATAATAAAAAAAAATCTAAAAGATCCAAAATCCTAAATAAACACAAATCATAAAATTTCAATAGTTTGTAAAAATCCTAATTAAATAAAAAATCTGAAATTATTTTATTTTCTACTTAAATAAAACTATAAAAGAATTAAAAATTCTAAGATTTTCAAAATCCTAAATAAATAAAAATCCAAACATTTGTAATATCATTTTTAAATAAAATAAAAAATCAATAAAATTCTGAAAATTTTCAAATTTCTAAATATATCCATATCCTAAATTATTTAATTTCATTCTAGGATAAAAATCTAAAATTAATAAAATTTCTAAGTTTTCCAAAATCCTAAACAAATACAAATTCTAAATTGTTTTATTTTCTACTTAAATAGTAATTTCAAAGAAATAAAAATTTTAAAATCTTAAATAAATATAAAATCTAAATTATTTAATGTTGTAAAAAAAAATTCAAAATAAGTTTGAATTCTAAAATTATTAAAAATCCTAAATAAATACATACCGTGAATTATTTCATATAATATATAAATAAAAGTTTGAAATAAATGAAATTTCTAAATAAATACAAATCCTAAATTATTGAATGTTATACTTAAATAAAAATTTGAAATAAATAAAATTCTGATATTATTCAAAATCCTAAATAAATACAAATCTTAACTTATAAAATTCTAAATCCTAAATAAATAGGAATCCTAACTTATTTTATATCAGGCTTAAATGAAAATCTTAAAAAAAATTTAAATTTTAAAAATCTTAAATTATTTTATGTCATATTTAAATAAAAATCTAAAATAAATAAAATAATAAGTTTTTCAAAATCCTAAATTAATATGAATGAGAAAAAGTTTATGTCATTCTTAAATAAAAAATTAAAAGTTAAAAAAAATCCTAAAATATTTAATTTCCTTCTAAAACAAAAATCTAAAGTTTATAAAAAATTTAAGTTTTTTAAAGTCCTAAATTATTGTATTTCCTACTTAAATAATAATCTAAAATAAATAAGATTTCTAAAATTTTCAAAATCCCAAATAAATACAAAATCTAAATTATTTAATGTTCTACTTAAATAAAAATCTAAAATAAATTAAATTACTAAATTATTAAAAACTGCTAAAAGAATAAAACTTAAATATTTAATGTCATACGCAAATAAAATTGTTAAATTATTCAAAATCTTAAATAAATTTAAATTTAAAATATTTAATGTCCTATTTAAATAAAATATTAAATAAAAAAATTTGGAACGGAAGTATTTTGGTTATTTTTTAACAATTTATTTATTTACGTGTATTATTTATGTTTATGTATTATTTATATTTATTTTAGTATGTGTAGGTTTTTTAATTATTGGTATATGGTCATGTTTATTTCTTATGTATTACTATTTATTTTGTAATTTATTTATTTATTTTCTTATTTACATGTAAATTTATATATATATATATATTATATATCTAAAATATTTTTTTTTATAAAATAGTGAAAAAAAACACGTTAAATAAATTAACAAAACTTAAAGCGAGATTGAAGAATTTATATATGTTAAATGACTTTAAAGAATGTGATAAAATTGTTTTTGAAGCAAAGGTTAACATACTATCTAATGAATTTCAAAATTCAAGTGATTTCAAAATTGTTATTTGACCTGCTTTCTCAATTAGATTGTTTTTTTTCTTATTTATTATAATTTTTTTAAAAAAATTATGTAATAGTTATTGAATTAAAATAGTTAATAAGTTTTTTATTTAAAATTTATTAATTAAATAATATAATGAATTTTAAAGTAAAAATAGAATATATATATATATATATATATATATATATATATATATGACTATATATATTTTTTGGTTTTTTACTTTGTTTCTATAATAATTTAAATCTAATTTTTACTTTTATTTTTTTAATTTATTATTACATCTAACTTTTAATTTTATTTTTTATTTATTACAGATGCACTTATTGTAATAAATGTAATATTATAATTTTTTATTAGTATATTTTTTTATTTTTTTAAATATCCATATATATATTCTATGGGAATTTGGCACATAGCAGGAAGGTGCAATTAAATGAGTGATGAGTGGAAGGTTGAGTTGAACATTATTGATGGTAGACGAAAAATCAGTGGAAAAATATAAAAAAATAATTGTTGACCCCAAGTCTTTTTAAATTATTTATTGGAACCATTTTTCATAATATATATTTGAATATCGTTTAGTGTGTGGTTGGTTGCAAGCTACAAGCTTCTTCCATCACAAAGCTTCTTATTTCTTCTTTTCAGTTTATTCTGTAACATTATATAATACCTAATTTAATTCTTCAATAAACACTCAAATTTCTCCCAATTTCCTTATCTTTCTATAAGTTATTCTCTTTTAACATAATAAAATATAAATTATATATTTTCTTAAACTTTTTTTTCCTATTTTTAAAACTACTTTTTCATTATTATTTTTGAAAAATAAAATGTTTCCATCGCTTTCCCTTATAAAAAAAAAGTCTTAAAAATCAAGGCCACGCCATTTTAGTATGTCTTATATGAGATTGGAAGTATTCACTACTATCAAGAAAATATTGTTCGAGAAAGTATATATCACTATTTAAAGAGTTATTAAATATTTATTTTTCTAAAATATTATTTCTTAATATAATTATCTTTCTAAATTTTTATTTTTTTAAACATATATTTTTTCATAATTTTATTTAAAATATTTATTTTTTAAGATATTATTTTTCATTTTTAAAATTTAAAACTATTTTTTAATATTTTTAAAATATAAAACTCAGTTCAAAATTCAGTTTTAAACCTTATAATTTTAACCTCATATAAATAATTATTTACAACATGGTTGAGATACTCCTAAATATCCCTATTTATTTACTTAATTCTTATGTGATAATGGTTTTTGTGACCAACTCTCATGGTGTTCCAGTGTAGCCTTTTGTACCATATGCACTATTTTGTTATGCTATCAGCAACACAGTTTTAACACCACACAACATTTGAAACTACAATATAGCACCTAAAATTAATCTATGGTCTGAGGCCACCACCTGTTCATAAAATTAATCTCTCGTTGAAAATCTTGACTATGATTATGTGAGACCATGTAATAATATCTTCACCTATGAGAGATTATCAGAAAAAAAATCATTAAATAAAAATTAATTTTAAAAATAAAAAATAATTAATTTCTATAATATCTAAATTAGAGATCATTTTAAAAATTAAAAAAATTATTAATTTTTAAATTATTATAAATAATTTATAAATCTGTATCTAATTAGCTACAAAAGTTTTTACTAACAATTTAGAAACTATTTATCAATAATAAAAATTAATTTAAAAACTAATAATTTTTTAAGTTCTATCTTAAGAATTAATTATTTTTTTTTTAAAAATTAATTTTTATTTAATGATTTTTTTCGCTCAAACAAATATTTTCTTCTAAAGGAAAGACATAGATTTTTTTTTTTCCAATAGCTTTCTTTCTGTTGTCTTCAAAAACGGTTTTGCATTTATAAGTTATCACACGAAATGAGTTTTGCCAGTTGCCACCCACTGTAGCGGCAAAGATTAGAATGAACAATATAGAAGAATAGAACTCAGCTAAAAAATATGAGGGTAACATAGAATTCACTAGCGAGTTTTCTTAACAAGGAAATGCTTTTATTACTGAAAGAAGAGCTTAACTTCAACATAAGGCATGCCAAAGATCAGCATAGAAGGTCTGATACATATGTATCTCAGCAAGACTACTAAAAAAGTCCAACACTAAATGCAATATTTCTTAAACAAATACGTAATACAATAATATCTAACATGAAAACTCTTATAAAAAAAACAAATACAAATACTTAATGCAAGTACACTACTAGAGGGAGCCACCATATAGAAATTTAGATAGAGACACTGTTTGGAATTCCTCTAAAAGTCAATCCCTTTTCACTGGTGGGAAGAAGCACAGTGTAAGGCAAATGAGCTGGTCCAGTTCGATTTTTAAGATTTGGATTATGGTTCCTTTCTGAGATACTTTTCTCAATCTCTGATAGCTTTTCTCCAAACCTTTTAAAGGCTTCTATTGCCCTTCGGTTAGAGGTCCAATTTGGATTGTCCCTCTGTCCAAGGTAGACCTCGTCTGAGGCATGTTTTGATAATATCTCTATCACTGAAAGGTCAACAATAGTCTCATATTTAGGTGTAATTGTTCTTAGATAAGCCTTTTCAGGATTCTTCTCCATCTCATCATATTCTGGTGTTCCTTTTTCCGGGATCAATCTTCTGCTAAGAGTTGGACGGTTGAGGATAAATCCACCATAAGGATATTGTCCAAAGTTAACCGCTGCATGAAAGGCTGAAGCAATCCATATGATGGTGGAACATGATTGAATAAGCTCTTCAAGAGTCTGCATTTTAGGCCACCAAGGCTTGTCTTTTAAGTCAGCATGACCCTTCTCTACAACTTCCTTCCACCATGCTTGGAGTTCAGTATCTTGTTGAACTGCCACATCTGTGGGGTAATACAAGGAGACATACTCTTGGACCCATATCTTAATAGCACCCCATATTTCAAGTCCATCAACGGCATAAGGGTAGTCCTTTATCACAAGACGAAGGCCATTGGGAGAGGATGAATCCTCAATAGCCATTCCTCTTAGTCATGCCAAAAAAAATGTTAATACAAACAACAATATCTTAAATAGTTGTAGACTATTTCAAAGAGAAATTATGTAGAAATATGTGACATAGTGGTTTTATTTGTAAGCAAGTTAGTTTTTTATATGCCTTAATATCAAGACTCAAGTGGTCATTAATTCAATTTTTTGATGTTTAGGTTTGGTCTTGGATAACATCTAAATCTGGTTCTGCTTGTTTTATTTATTCTGAGTGATGTATTGATCGTATGGCTTGTATGTTGTAATTAAGTGAGATTGTGCCAAATTTATCTCTTTGGTTCATGTGATTATACCTTTTGATAAGATCAGCAGGTAGTGCTTGGTCAGGGAACACCCAATCTTTGTATATTGCTGAAGAGATCTCCATAGAATACTTTCCACTCAAAAAGGATTGCTCTATAGTGCCATCAGCGTTAATTAGTGATTGTCGAGCAAGTGCATTGATATTCATTGTGTCACGATAGTGAGGAAATAGAAGTTTATGAAGAGGGTGAAGAACACTGAGATTCCTGTTTGTTGCTATGATAAAGGGTTCAATCACGGCATGAGTATTCAACCTGTGACCCCATATAAAAAAAGTTAAGAATCACTTCATATGCATATATTAGTTTTTGTTTTTAATGATTTCAGTGAAAGAGTAGTTCAGACCAGTGACTTATGAGCTGATGATAGCACGAATCATTCACAATAACATGTGCCTTAGCCAATAGCCAAATTGTATTTTCCACCCCTTTCTCTGCAGGCAAGACGACTTTACTAAGGGCACCAACTTGTCCACTTGAATGTTGTGATAAACTTAATTCGATGGCCAATGGCTTTAAGGTCCCATCATCTTTCAAGAAAAGGATTGTCCTAGTGGCATAAGCCTTTGGTGTATCTTCATTTATCCTTCCCAAAAACGACATAAATACGTCATGGTAATCTAGTATGAATAGTCTACGACATTTAATTGCCTGTTCCACAAACATAATTTGTTAACAACTTTAGTTTCATGATGTAACACTAGCAAAAACATTCTAAGAATATACCGTCTGACACAGTTTTTTACCATGAACTGAAATCTGCTAAGCCTTACAAAACAGTTGCAGATGATCTCACAATGATTTTATCAACTTTGAAAAGATGTATTTTGAAAGAATATAGTAAAAGATGCAATGTTAACATTTAGCATGGAACAGATTCTAATGTGGTGTTTCATGGAAGTGGAACACATGTATCATCATGCCTTATCTACTGTGAGCCCTTCGAGGTTAATCTCCAACTGTTGTTCAGTCATTTTACTTGTTTGATCACCATGGACTGAGCTATCCAACTTGCTTTGTGGTGGGAACTCCTGCCATTTCATTAAAGACTATTTTTCATGAAATATGAAACACAATAGTTTGGTAAAACTTCAACTTCAACTTCAACTTTATCTTACTTGTAGACAACGAATCGTGCAAGGGTTTGCACCAGCAAGCATCTCCCTTGCAAATTCTTCATCAGTCATCCATGCAGATTTACTCACTGTTCCATATAATAAACAAAGTAATTGTCATAGATTACATACTTCAGTTATTCTGTCAAATTTATTAACTTTCATGTTATATATAGGTAGCATATATATATATATATATATATGAAAAATTATACATTGACAATAATATTCTTTTTTTTATATCATCATTCATATATATAATATGAATACCTCTAATTACATGAGGAACAGGAAAAGAGTGCTCAAATCCACCTTCACAGAGTTCATGTACTTCATCAAAGAGTTCATGTACTTCATCAAAGCTATTAAACTCCTCCTTTGAAGTAATTGAATCAAGTAGAGGTTTATGAAGATCCAACGCTTTTCGTGATTTTATCACAGAAGAAAGGAATTCAGATGATTTCAAGTGACCAAAATGTTCATCTCTTGGAACATAAATTCTATCGCTTGGTCTCTCACTATTACAATCTGCCATGAATGGAAACACCATAAATTATATCAACAACAACTTACAATTTGTCTTACTTAGATATTTATGAACATAAAGTTTATTAACTTTTACAATAATTATTTATAGAATACGATATTATAAGAAATAATTACATTAACTGCAGGTATTATATAAAATAAAAATACAAAATTGAGTTATATTTAGGATGTAAAAGTGCAACCTTCTATTGTGGGTTTTCTTCCTGTTCTTCCTCTACGAGGGTAGGGATGAGTGTCAGATCCTCCAAGAACTTGGCGAGCTAAGTGTCCACTTGTGTGAGGATTGCCCAAATCATTGTAAACATCGTAATCGTAAACTCTATGATATTGTTTGAGTTTCCCTTTTCCATTTCCTCTCAGAATCTGCAATTCTGCTTTTCTGTAGCTCACTAGTGGTACTGGTGTTTCATTTGGCACATATGTCTGCAATATATATTTGTTTAATGTTCATTATCCAAATAATAATCTTAAAACGTATAAATGTGTTAAGATGATTACAAACCTTGAACTGTTTCGGAAACATTTGAAAAATGTTATAATATATGAATATATATAGTTACTAATATTTGGCACATAGTATATATTATATATTATATGAGATATTATAAAGTGTATTTAAGCCTAACTCGATCCCATAAAACCGGCTTATGAGGTTGAGGTTTGCATCCATTTATATACAATGAAAGACTTTAATCTCTAGTCGATGTGGGATCTCCAAAACACCCCTCACGCCGAGACTGCCAACTCGTGCGTGAGACTATATATTATGGGTGGTCCGATAGCGGCCCGATAGCGGGTGACACAATAGACCCAACACAAACACCCACTAAGATATGCTTGAAAATGATTCTAATACCATATTACGAAGTGGACTTTAAGCCTAACTCAACCCCATAAAACCAGCTCATGAAGTTGAGGTTTGCACCCACTTATATACAATGAAAGATAATATTTACATTAATGATGAAAATGGTGTTATATGTTTCTTAATCGGTGTTATATGCGTTTTGTATTATTATAAAAAATTTAAAAGTAGATTTACCTCATTGGCAAAGAAGATTCGATCCTCTTTGTAAACAAAATAATTGTAAACCCATGAGTTGCAAACAAAGTGCATTGGTTCTTCACGAGTGGGAACATCTTCAAGAGTCAAACTCATCAGAAAGAACTCAACTGTCAGATGATTTTTTATGGTAAATGCTCCAGGAATTCCCATCTCCTCAACGTCCCAATCAAAATCAACATCATATTCACATTTCTTCGGTTCAAAGGTTGGTATAGTGGTAAAAACACCTTTCAAATATGTCTTCTTTCCAACTATCCCACACATAATTTTAATATTATATAAAAAATATAAATTCAACCTAATAAAATCGATTTATAAAGTTTTTATCGAAATAGAAAAGTAATACCAGCAGCCGTGGTAGCACTGATCAAGCGGATAGACACACATCGATTGGAGAAGGCACTGAGAGTATCAATCAATGTTGAAGTAAGTATGCATCTGGAAGTGTCAACAACTCCTCTCACAGTGCTTATGTTTTTTGTGTCCAACAGATTCTTGTGCATCAGCACCACCCTCCCCTTCAGCTTCTTGCGTCTGTGGAACAACCTTCTCATCTCCGAAGACACTTTTAATGATGTTTTAATTTCTTGTGACTTTTGGTTTGTGAGAATAGTTGAAGTGATAACAGTTACTTATAACAAGACATTGAATACACGTTTGTTAGCTTTCCCCCCGACTACCACGTTTCATCTCTATGAAAAAATTATGAAATAAAAATTAATTTTTAAATATCAACATAATTACTTGTAATAGTAATTAAATTATAAACATTTTAAAAATTAAAAAAATAAATTCTAAATTAATTTCTATTATTGTTAAATAATTTTTAAATTGGTATCTAATTAGCAACAAAAGTTTTAACTACCAATTATTTAGTTTTTAAATTTGGTAGCAAAAAACTATCATTTATTTAGTTTTTAAATTTGGTAGCAAAAACTTTGGTTGCTAATTAGATACTAATTTAGAAACTATTGTTAGATACCAATTTAGAAACTATTTAACAATAATAAAAACTAATTTAGAAAAAAAAAATTAGTTTCTAAAATGGTTTATAATTTAGTTAGTATTATAACTAATTATTTTGGTATCTAAAAATTGATTTTTATTTCATAATTTTCTTGTATTGCATAATTAATTAAATTCACGTCGTATCACCACTATTATTGAAAGGAATTGTAGAAAAAATGAGTTTGAAAAGTTAATTTTGGTATATGTTAGGAAATAACGTGATGAAATTTTAGTTATTTATGACGCTAAATAATTTAATAATAATGAATTTTTTATAGTGTCATTTTTATGACAATTTTAATATAATATATAAATTTATTTGTGACTTATTGATAATAAATTTCTTTTAGAAAAATTAAAAAAAAATAGTATAATTAAGATTTATTAATTTATATATTTAGTTAATTTTGTTTTGTAATTTTTTTAACTCATACCAATACATGTGAATAAAAACATGAATAACTAAATACTAAATTCCAACATAATGTCAACATTAAATTGATGGACCTTCCAAAACTTTAATTCTATATAGCCATCAAATGACTTGTCAACCTAAAATATATATCTAAGAGAATTTGAAAATTTATATTTCTATAAATTTGTAGCAGTTAATTGGATGAATATTGACGAGTGACAACTTCATATGTGAATGCAAACCACCTAGGACAAAGGAAATTAAATTCACATAAAATGATGTAGCAACCTTGGTCTCATCATAAGCCAACTTAGGAACAAACCCTTTTTTGCAAAAAGAAAAAATATTATTTGACACCCACTTTTTTGCATTGCTCCAAATTACATCTTCTACATTATAGAGATTATGAAATGTAAAAGAATATTTTTGTCAATTAAAAAGATGTAATTTAGAAATTATCATTGCTCTTGGTCTATTTAAGGACTATAATTAAAACAAACCATAATTACTCTTGAAAGTTCAAAACCAAAATTAATTCCAAAGGGAAGAATAATGAGAAAAGTAAGAGTCAATATATATTAGCAAATCAACTAACTTTATTCTTCCAATGAAACGTAGACAAAACTAGGTAGCATTTAGCACATATATAGACAGATGAGAATGAAAGACTTTGTTGTATTCTTGATGTAGAAATCTATATCATCTTTCAAAGAAGGTCAGGGAAGCCAGCTTGTGCAAAGAACTGGGGACAAAATCAATTTCTTTTAATAAAAAATAATAATAAATAAAATAGAAGTATTTTAGAATACGTCAACCCTTGTACAAAATAACCTAAACCATTTTTCTTCATGTACAAACGGAAACATAAGCTGCACAAAAACAAAACCCTTATATATAGTTCCACCCCAAAAAAATACCACCTAACATTTTTTTCTGATAAATCTCATGCACATTTTACCAAAGATTGAAAACACCCATCCATCAGAATAAAGAAAAGTGGAATGAGAGTTTGACCTCGTATGCGTCTGAAGCCTGCCCAAAATAAACAGTTTTGGCACTAGAAAGAAGGTATAAAATTGATCAAATAACTCAAACACTTCACTGCTAGGTTGATGAATAGAGGCTATCACGGTATCTCAGAATCTTCTTTCTCCAACATATTTTTCTCAACCAAGTATTCCCCACCACATTTATTCTCACCCAATCAAACCCTGGAGTTAGTATGCAATAATTTGCAACCACACAAAAGTCTAACTTAACTGTGCAATTACTGATCTCGTGAAAGGAATACTTTGATTTTGATTGAAACAAGACTTTGACCAAAAACAAACTCATCAGGAAAATTAGGGCTCCAAAATCGTCAAATAAATAACAAGCACCATATCACCATGGTGGAGCGAAGGTCGAAGCAAGTTCATGGTGGAGTAGTAGAACCATGCTATGTAGCATAGACATTAACATTGACACTGATACGACACGGACATGAAAATACGTATAATTTCTAAAATGTAGGACACGAGACATGGATCTATATATTATATAATTATGAATTATATAAACTGACAATGAAGATTTATGTACACAAGTATGTTTTAGATTTCTTTTTGAAATAGAAAAATGTTTTTATGGCTGGTTCAAAAAAGATTTGTTTTTTTATTTTTATAATCATAATAAAAATTGATACATTAAGTTTGAGTGTTAAGAAAATTAATGTATTTCTCCTTTTTAAAATTATGTTAGAACTGTGCTAGAATTGTCAGAAATATAACAAATGTTTTTTAAATTGAATTTCACATATGCATGTCCTACAAGTGTCGTATGAGTGTCATATCCAATACGTGTGTCTAACGTGGCGACACCATTTAAGAGGAGTATCCGAATCTCATAAAAACCATGTTCCATGTTCCGTGTTGGAATAGCAGAAGTACGTTCCATGGTGGAGCAGTAGAAGCAAAAGTACACTTGTCTAGAGTGATGGAAATGAGAGTGAAAAGAAGAGAAGATGGAAATGATAGGTTAGGGTTTAAGGGGGGAAAGAGAAGAAGAAAATGAAAGGCGAGTTTACATTGTAGCGGAAGTGAAGAGGAAAAGAAAAAAAAAATAAGGGAGAAATGAAAAGCAAATAGAATTTGAAATAAATGCTAGAGTATTTAATGGAAGTTTTAAGATAAATCTTTAATGAGGTTTTAAAATAAATTTTTAGGATTTAATGGAAGCTTTTAAATAAACCTTTTATATTTAATGAAGGTTAAAAAAATTGATTAATTAAATTTATTCTAAGAGGCTATATTAACCCTTGATAAATAAATTTATTTATTTTAGATAGTTTTGGGGTTTTTCAATAAATAAATAAATTTATTTTAATATAATATAAATTTATCAAATGAAAAATATGATATAATATTTATATAAACGTATTAAAAATATAATTAATAATATTTATATTTTATGATAATTTGTAATAAAAATATTCATGTAAAATAAAATAAAAATTAATAAGTTTTTATTAAATAAATATTTAAGATTAATAATATTTTTAAAAAGTTTTACGTGTTTAAATTTACACTCTCAAAAACTTTAAAGAATTTAATTATAAAATATAATAAAATTATATTTTTAATTATTTATTTATAAAAAACTTTAATTATATTTATTTTTTAAGACTTTTGAAAAAATCTAAAATATTTTACATGAAATTTTATAAACAAAATTTAAAAAGATCTTCATTATTTTGTATAATAAACATTTAAAACTTAAAAGCAAACATCCACGTTATTTTGCTAATAAACCTTTCCAATTTAGTGAATGTTAAAAAAAATAATATTTTGCTTTAAAATAAAATTTTATTATTTTGATCTTCAAGACTTAATAAATGTTAAAAGTAAATATTCGTTATTATTAATAAAAACTATTTAGATTTAAAATAATATCTAATTTAGATAAAGATAAATTATTTTTCATCTTTAAAAATAATTTTTTTTAATAATTTTTTTAATATTAAATTTATGAATAGTTATGACCTTCTCAATACATTATAAAGGAGAAGGCAGTTTCTTTCTGCACCCCACATTTTTCTTCTGCACCCCCACAATATCATGCAAAGATCATATTAACCCTATTATTTTTTAAAAATCCAAAAATGCACTTAAACTGTACTTATTTTTTTACATTCTGAATTATGGAATCCATAAAATTTTTGAATTTACACTTCCGATAAATTTTCGGATCCACCAATCCATAATTCAAAATATACATTCCACATTCAGAAATTTATCATTCAAAAAAAGTATTTTGCATTTAACAATCCGTAACAGAAATATGCATTCTGGATTCACCAATCCGTAATAGAATTAGGCTTCCAGATTCAGCAATCTGGAAATCAACAATTATGCAAAATTTGTTTCTGGAATACCTCCTCATCCAGAAAACACAATTTAATCAATTCCAGATTCATGAATCCGTAATACATTACCGGATCTCGATATTCAGTAACTCCAAAATCTCCATAATCACCATGCTCCTAAAAACAAACTTAACTCTTACCTCTATAACGCAAACAACACTTCGGCAACATAGCGTACTCCTCCACCTTGCCTCGAACAACGACAAAAACCCTTCACCAGTGATTGATATTCAATGATGAAGATGAACAGTGATAAAGGAAGTCCAGCATTGTGCCCCTTCTCAAATTATAGGTCAAGGTTAATTTTGGAATATTTAAAATTGTGGGGTGCAGGAAGAAAAACATGAGGGTGCAGGAAAAAGAAGTCGAAGGTGAATGAATAAACCATGTAGGTTTAAGAAGAAATTGTCCTAGTTGGTTTGCATTATGTTGACAATTACTTTCTTCACTACCTCAATTGGAACATGCACCTCATAACTTTTAAAATAATTATTTTACCTTCTTTAAAGTGACTTCCATATTATTTGTTCTAGAATATTTTTTCAAAACACACTTTTCAAAATTCATCAAATACATTCTAAAACACGTCTTTCATAATAGGATAAGAATTCAGAAACAATATTTCTATAATAAAATTTTGAAATATATTCCAAAGTTGGATTTCTGAAATGTATATAATTATTTTTGGAATTTGTTTTTCAGAATAAGTTTTCAAAAACAATTTTTTTTGGCTTTTCTTCTTCTTTAGTAGTGGGGCAGTAGTGACTAGTAGTGGCGGCAGCAGTGAAGAAAAACAAATAGGGTAATTAGATCATTTTCTCCAGATGTGGGATGCAGGTTAACAAATTGGGGTGCAGTAAGTAATTAGCATTTATGTTTGAGTTGCTGTTAGTCCCGCCCATGATAAATTTATTAATGGCAGTTTCTTCCTCCACTCCTACATTTTTCTTCCTGCACCCCCACAAGGTTACGCAAAGATAAAATTGTTCCTATATAAAACTGTACATTTATTTTTTTTGTATTCTGGATTATGAAATTCGGTAAATTTTTGGATTGGCGCTTCCAGTAAAATTTCAGATTGACGCATCGGTAATCTCCCGAATTGGTGCTTCTTGTAGTACATGAATGAGTTTGTTAATCCAAAATAAAAAAATGCAAAACATCCATAATTGAAAAAAATATTCTGGATCCATCAATATGTAATTCAAAATATGCATTCCGGATTCATAAATCCATAATTGAAAAAAATCATTCCGGATCCACCAATCCATAATAGAAATTAGGCTTTCGGATTCAGCAATCCGGAAATCAACAATTTATGCAAACTTTGCTTCCGAAACACCCCCTCATCCAGAAAGCAACATAATTCACTTCCGTATTGATGAATCCGTAGCACACTCCCAGATCCCAAATTCAAATAACAGGTGAAAGTCAGTTTCGAAATTTACAAAATTGTGGGGGTGTAGGAAGAAAAATGTAGGGGTGCAGGAAGAAACTTCCTTTATTAATTTTAGTTAGAGTTCTCCTTAGGGGTAGTAATGCTGGTTAGGCCCGCCCCACACTTGCTCCGCAAAAAAGCGAACTCGCCCCGCATAGAATTTGTGAGTTGATTTTTCTAACCTGCTCCGCATAAGGATTGGTCTGCGGGCCAGCCTGCATAAGAAATATTTTTTTAAATAAAAATTTTAATTTTTATTTATTTAGATACATTAAGTAAATAGTCTCATAATATTATTTTCATGAGACATGTGTAGTAAAATATTATTTAAAATTTCAAAATATGAAATATAAGACTACATAAAAAAATATAAAGATACAAACAAAAATTATACATTTCGGATTATGCGGATCAATCCACCCCGCCCTACTATGGAAGACGGATCTAGCGGGTTGAAATAAATAACCGCGTGTCCCCACCTTGCCACCCCCTAGTTCTTGTTCTCCCCACTAAGAGAATATTCATATCATTTCTTTTGAGGCACTAGTCCCATCAATTTTCTACCTTCTTCTTTTCATTAACAATTTCCGATTACGACACTTGCTATTATTATTATTAATAATAAATAATATTTTTTTCAAGTGAGTTAAACTGTATTCTTGAAACTACTCATTAAAGATTTTTTTTAAAACATCTTTTATCAAACTATATTTCTAAAAATACTTTAATTAAATATATTAAAGTTAATTTAAACGTTATGACCATGGCTAAATTTAATTTTGAAATTGAAATACAAGTTTAAAAAAATCAAAGGCGTAAAACAGCAACGCAGACATACTCACCCCGAAGGTCACACAACATTTTCCTAATTGATCGTTTCAAAGAGCCGTGATGAATTTGATTAGTATTTTTAGGTTATGAAAATAAAATAAATAAATAAATAAATAAATAAGCGAAGAATAAAATAAAAATATAGATGTTTTCTTATTGTTTTTCTCTTACAATTACAACAAACCATGTAATAATAATAATAATAAATTTTTAAAAAAAAGTAAAATAGGTACAGTAGTAGTGGAATTTATTTAAATTAAGAGAAAAACAAAAATAAATAAATATTCCCAAGTTTGTTGGTATGCTGCCATAGCTGCTTCCATCATAGCATGCCATTTTCATGTACTTGATCGGATCTGTCACCGAACGAACCCTAACCAACCACTCTTCCTTCGTTCGCTATTTCTCCATTTCTCTTCCGTTCATCGGCGATGGCATCGCATTTACTCAATCACTCCGCCAAGGTGAATCGTATTCTGCCTCTCTGCCTACCATTATCGTTTCTCGCGTATCTATGAAAACGCATTTGTTTTCTGTTTATCTAATGCTTTCTGTTGGTTTCAGGTGAGAAATGCTTCGAAGTTGCTGCACCACGAGCGCGCTCTCCTGGCTCGTTGGTTTTCCGGCGATGCTCAATCCTCTCTCAATAGGAACCGCGGTAACTGCTTCGTTTCTTGGCTGTCTCTCAATTGCAACTGAATTCAGAGCGGGTTTCTTTATGAATTAGGAATTCTGTGTCGGATTGACCTAATTAATCATTCCTGTGAAACTTCGTGTTTAGAAATGGGAATAGTGTAGAATGCTTGATTTGCTGTAGGTGTATTGGCAACCGATTGGTGTTTTTAATTAAGGTGTTTGTGTGTTAGCACAAGTATAAGTGTAACCGTAGGGTTTGTATTGGAGAGGTTTAGAGTGATCTTAGCATGTTCTGTTGTTTGGGAGCCATTTGAATGCCTGGTGAATTGTGTGTTCCTTAAGTTTTATTTTCTATGTTAGTAATTTGTAGCTGGTTATTTGTTTAGATGTGTGGAAAACTCAGCTCCCCGAGTCTTCAACAAGAAGCGGTGTCTTTGTACCGGCCTCCGGCTATACTGTGAGTAGAGCGTGTTTACATCCAAATTAAACAATATATCACAAGCTTTTTTTTTTGTTTCTGCCTTCAATATCTCCAATTCTTTTCCTTGCCTACTCTATTGCTTTTCACTTCCTCGGCATGTGTACATTTTCAGCTGACTTGTATTCTCTTTTTGATATAAACGTTTATTTTGTGCGCAGAAGAGAAACATCTCCATGGCTAGCATTAAAAGGGGTTCCATTATGGGGTCAGGGTTCAGTGGAGAGATTTCGCAGTATGTACTTTATGTTATAATAATTTAAATTTTTTTCCTTGCATATGGATTGACAATAACTTATTTATTTTCAATCAACCGTGTTCTCGAAAAGAAGTCCACAGGTGTTGTCAAGGAGATGCTATGCGTCAGCCTCAGGTACAGCGAATGTTTCTTTGGGGCTGTTAATTTTATTTCCTCCAATTTTTTGTTGGGTGTTCCATTAAGCCTTTCAAAATGTTCCTTGTTGATTAATATATATTTTGATCTTTTATTTAATGGGTCCTGATGTATCTTAATAAACTCGATGTCCTTTGATATTTCATGATCATAGAATATGGATGATTAGCAAGCAGCCTGGTAAATGTCCACTGGGCTTTTGCTTTGCATTTGAGTTTGTCATCCATAAATCAAAGATTTGCAATATGGGTGATGCTTATCTCTTATGTGGTGCTTTGAATGCATATTTGTGTCTTACCCTACTGCGTATTTGACACTTCACAGTTTGGCAAATTAAATTTTTAAATTTGATTGTTATGGAATATATGTGTTGAACACATGAGGCCGCATTTAGCCCATCGCATCTTTTCTGTAATGTTTTTTTCTTTTTAGTGTAAATTATAAATAGAATGAGAAATGTACTCAGTTGCGAAATGTAGAGCTACCTCAGCTGATCTTGGCCCTAGTTTCTAACTACTCACTAGTGTCCTTGGATTGGGCTGTGAGACTTTTTTTAATGTTTTTTTATAATATGCCAAGGGCATCTCCATCGGTTATGGAATGCAGTTCTTACCAGTTAAGAACTGTGGTTTTTGTAAAAGCAACTGGTGGGCATGGTTGCTTGTCAAGCACCAAGCACATTGTGTAAGTGAGCTCAAAAAATAACTTTTAACAGTATATAGTGTAATATTTATTTACACATAAAAAAAAGAAATAAGATGCATACTAGATAAATAAATATGTGCTGTATAAAAAGTATTAAAAGGGAGATGCTAGGTTGGAGAGATGAACTTCTTAAATTATAAAAAGTAAAAATAAGGGAAACATTGGGCTGGAGATGGCCTAAGAATCCTGTAAGCGGACCTAGTCCCCTAAAAGAAGTTGTTAGCTAGGGGTACAAGGATGGTTTATATCTCTTTAAGAAGAATAGAGAGGAAAGTTGAAACTCTCAACCACTTTATGTGGTAATAGGTGTTCTAATTTTAAGATTTTTTTGGTGGAGATACAAGCGGAATGGTTTTACATCTGTCTAACATTACAAGACTGAATGTAATGTTTCTTTAACTTGTCAACAGTTATGAGACTTTTCACTACATGCCGCAGCTTATGCTTTTCTATCATTTGTGTTCCCTTACAGGAGATGCCTTGCACTTGATTTGTTGTTACCTAAAAATATTGTTTTTAGGATGCAAGAATTGTATCTTTCCAAAAGTTTCACAGTCTTACACCTCTCCTTAAGCTTCCCTTTTTCATTGTTTTACTTAAGAAAATATTATGTTTTGAGACTATATAAATAGTGTACTTATTGATTTAATCACCAACACTGGTGAATACATTTCAGATCTACCCCCCCACCAGGAAATTGGAATGCCTTCTCTCTCACCTACAATGACAGAGGTTTCTACTTTTCTGAATAAATGATATTGTCTTATAGTGGGCCATGGTTTCTCCTAAAGAATTCCCAATTATATGCAGGGTAACATTGCGAGATGGTTGAAGAAAGAAGGTGATAAAGTTTCTCCTGGTGAAGTGCTCTGTGAAGTTGAGACTGTATGGTTCTTGTACCAGAGACTTGGCACATAAAATAACTCTGTTAAGGTTCTTATGCGAACATTGACATAAATGTGTTTCATATGAAGGATAAAGCTACTGTTGAAATGGAAAGTATGGAAGAAGGTTATCTGGCCAAGATAGTCCGAGGAGATGGGGAAAAAGAAATTCAAGTTGGTGAGGTATTGATATCTTATGGCTCTCCCCTCATCTATTTATTGAAAATAACTTTTTATTTATTGTTCCACCACAGTTTGAAATTGCAAGAAAGAATATTTTTGCTTTAGCGACTATTGGTAACATGAAGAATTTCTTTCATAGGTAATTGCCATAACTGTTGAAGATGAGGGGGATATTGCCAAGTTTAAAGATTACAAACCTTCAGCATCTGAACCAAGTGCACCTCCTGCCAAAGAAGCATCTGCACCATCCCCACCAAAGAAGGAAGTGGCAGAGGAGCCTGCTCGAGAACCTGAATCAAAGGTTTCCAAACCTAGTGCGCCAACTTCATCTGGAGATCGCATATTTGCTAGCCCTCTTGCTAGAAAGTTGGCTGAAGAGAAAAACGTTAGTTATTAATAACAAATTCTATGGTTGAAGGTCTTTCAGGGAAAGAACTACATAATCTATTTCCCTCACTGATGTAGGTACCTCTCTCTAGCATTAAAGGAACAGGACATGAAGGACTCATTGTGAAGGCAGATATTGAAGACTTCTTGGGTATAATTCTATCTTTTTATATATTAATTTGCCTGTATTCTGTGGGAACACTTCATTGTTATGCTAGAGAATTCCTCACTTTTTCTTGCTTGCTCTAGGATATCTTGTCATATGTGGCTGATTGAATTGATTGTATTTTAACCTTTTTAGCATCTGATGCAGCTTCTGGTCAAGTTTCTGCACCCTCAAAGGCCAAGGGCCCAACAGATGCAGCTTTGGATTATATTGACATTCCTGTCTCTCAGATACGGAAGGTAATTTGCTGAAGATGTCCTGAAATTATATTAGATGATATTTTTGTTTCAAGAGTAAATTAGAGACCATGTTTTGGACCATGTCACATGATGTTCTAATTTTCATGTGAACATAATTTTGTATTGCTTCTTGGTACTTTTCCTCATAACTTCTGGCATATTTTATTTTCTTCTTCTGTGTGTTCACTTCTATGCAAGTTCTGATCTTAATATATGTTGTGTTGTGTAAGCATGAATGATGTTTTTAACTAAAACTATGTACTTTTACAGGTTACAGCTTCACGGCTATTATTATCAAAGCAAACTATTCCTCATTACTATTTAACAGTGGATGCATGTGTTGATAAACTCATGAGGTAAGTCCTCTATAATCAATATTTGAAAGCTTTACCTGCCATACATATTATTTCTGATAATTGGAACACTTTTTCTGCAGTTTACGGAGCAAACTCAATTCATTGCAAGAAGCCTCTGGTGGCTCCCGCATATCAGTTAATGACCTTGTAATCAAGGTATTGGATTTTTCTGACATTATATCTATTCTTGTAATTTGCAGATTGTCTTCCTTTTATCTTGTGTTTTGGTTGCTTATTTGGTGCTTAATAAGTAGGGAAGGGCAACATCTTATCTAAGATATAATGCTTGTGGAATGCTATTTGACAGCTAAAATCATATTAAATGGCTTTTCTTTTGTTTGATGTTAGCTTGGAAATAAATATCTAAGTGTTGTGTTACATGGACCGATTTTCCTCAAAGGGACCCCTGTTGTCTCTATTTGGCTACATTATAGATCATAGACTCTTAAATCCTTTTCTCTAACAGTTTATGAAATCAGAGAACTTTATGAAATTTAAGGCGAAAATGATTGGAGAGCATTACATTAGCTTGTTTGCCTGTTATGAATGGGAAAGTTCCCTCTTTAATTGCGGAGTAGTTACGGTTAAGGTTTCACAATCACTAGGAATATGGCCAAAATATTCCTTATAGCATTCAACAAATGTCCAATCCAGCAAATTTCATGTTCCAAATGTTCAGTCTTAGGCTTGACGGATGTCTAATAGTTCTAGTGAGGCTTAATTCATTCTCAATCAATTCTAATAGTTCAAAGGCATGACGGGTGTCTAATAAGTTGTAAAATGCAGAAGGCAGTATAGTCAAATGGATTTTAGCCAAATGTTGTTACATCATAGCCCTCAACCTTAAGTGGGGGGGTTTTCAGTTATCTGACTTGCAATCCTGGCTCAAAAATCCTTGTCTCACAATCACTAAAAGTGAGTTTTTTTAGCTTAAACAGTTCTATGGAGGGGATATATATATATATATATATATGTGTGTGTGTGTGTATTAACTAAGTTATGTATTGCATCTGGTCACAATATATATATATATATGTGTGTGTGTGTGTGTGTGTGTATTAACTAAGTTATGTATTGCATCTGGTCACAACCCCTCCATTCCTTTCTTCTCTTTATAATAAAATCTCGGCAAAAATCTCACTAGTAAATATTTTCATAAAATCTTATTTGTAACTAACTACAAACTATAATAAAATTATAACAAAATGGCACTAACTCAACAGTAAATAAAGAAAAGGAAGATAATTGGTGTTAAATGATTGAAAATTAAGTGTTCACGACAATAATCAGTTGTAAAATGCAGAATGCAGTATAGTGAAATGGATTTTAATCAAATGTTGTTACATGGCTCAACCTTTAAGTGGGTGGTTCAGTTTTCTGACTTGCAATCATTGCCCAAAACCTTTGTCTCACAAATCAATCACTTAAAGAGAGTTTTTTTAGGTTAAACCAGTTCTATGTAGGAGATATTAACTATATGTGTGTGTGTGTATGAAGTTATGTATTACATGTGATCACAAGCTCAAACCTGGTTGCCAGCATTGTAAAAAATGTAAAAGAAACTAAGTTTTATGCCTGTGTTTTTTATTTTAGGCTGCTGCATTGGCTCTCCGCAAAGTTCCTCAATGTAACAGTTCATGGGCAAATGATTATATTCGACAGTAAGTCGTTAGTTTCTCATATAGTATTGCCTTCAAATTTGTGAATTACTTTATTGATAAGTTTGTTATTTTGTTTTTGTGCAGGTATAATAATGTGAATATTAATGTAGCTGTGCAGACTGATAATGGTCTCTTTGTTCCAGTTATCAGGGTGAGCAAGGGCCTCTTTCTAGTATATGAAATACAATTATAGTTTATATTCCAATCACAGGTCATCTTTCTGACCTATTCATAATATATATGCAGGATGCAGACAAAAAAGGCCTCTCTACAATAGGGGATGAGGTCAAACAATTGGCAAAGAAAGCCAAGGAAAACAGCTTGAAACCCCAAGATTATGAGGTTATTGGAGTTTCGTGTTTATTCTTATTTCATCTGTGAATAAAGACTTCTTGGGCTGGTTTGTAAATTCTTGGGTTGAATTGCATTACAGGGAGGTACATTTACAGTGTCTAACCTGGGAGGGCCATTTGGTGTCAAACAATTCTGTGCAATCATCAATCCTCCTCAGTCGGGCATTCTTGCAGTTGGATCTGGTAAGAACAGTTTTGCCGTTTCCCCCCTTTATTTCTTATATCAACTGCAATCTCTTAATGATTATCTTTGTGTATTGCTGACTACATGAACAGCTGAGAGGAGGGTCATTCCGGGATCAGGTGCGGAAGAATTCAAGTTTGGTTCTTTCATGTCTGTGACCCTCAGCTGTGATCATCGTGTTATAGATGGTAATCATTCTTAATCTTCAATGTTCTTTTTAACTCAAAATTAAGCTTATTTTGTGGTAAAACATGACAACAAAACACTTGTTCTGTTCAGGTGCAATTGGTGCCGAATGGTTAAAAGCATTCAAAGGCTATATTGAAAATCCAGAATCCATGTTGTTGTAAGAATAAGTAGAAGACTGCTGTGACGTACTAAATCTCTTTCAAGTCATAAATCATTTGTAGGCGGGGGATGAGGTTTTGTTCACCCGGGTATTTCTAGGTTCCCAGTTGGGTTTGGTTGATTGTGTCCCTGATCAATTTTTGATTGAAGTGTTTAGTCACTAAAAATAAATTTTGCAGAAATGTAATTTTTTAATAAGAGAGGGTAGATGAGGCATTTAATTTAAACCCAAAAATTGTGCTCACAATAGATGCTGCCCCAGATACGGCTAATTATGTAACATTTTCTTTGTTTGATGTTGCAAATATTTGAAATAACGTGCATTTAATATGTTTTCATCCTCACTTTCTTGTTCGTTTAGTTGGCATTAATTTGACAGTTATGGTCTTTTCAATTAAAATGCCTGTATAATTGTGGATTTAACGTCATTCAAACATTCAATTTATGTTCTCCTTGTGAGAGATATGTGGCTTTTAAAACTCGATTTTTTTCGGGCTTTCTCTTAATAGATTTTTTTTTCTGAAATCGTAAAACATTCCTTGAATAAATAGTATTTGCATTGATACATTGTTATTCAACTACAGTGTATGAGTGCTAATTTATTTATTTTAGTAATAATTATTTTTGAAGTCATTATACTTTCCTCATTATGTCTAATTATTTATTTGATTTTTACAATTGCACATATTTTAACTTTTAGTTCCTACACATAATTTTAATTGTACATTTTTAGACCACTTTTTATTGTTTGAATTTATAGAGACTAGCATAAATTAAAGTTATATATATTTACGAGTTAAACAAATTAAATATAAGAACTAAAAAGTAAAATTTCGCTTTGACATTGTAGAATTTGAAATACGAATTACTTTGCTTGTTTCTAAATTATAAAATCTAAAATTCATTTTTTTCACTTTTGAATTGGGTATAAAAATTACATTTTTTTTTTCTTCTAGTTAATTAATCCGGAATTACTTTTTACTTCCAAATTGACGAATCTAAATGTTTGCTTATTCCGTAAGCAGAGGTTTTTCTCTCTTACTGTTATTTAACACAAAAATATGATTAAGTAATAACATCTTTATTTGAAAGAAGCCAACTTTTTCTTTTCAATTAGTTAAATAGTTAATTATTATTAAAGTATACAGATAAATTTAGATACACAAAACTCTCGTATTCATAATTAAATGGAGGAAGGGAATCTGGCAATATATGCTGCTTGTTTGGCACCAAGATTGGAACGTCATTGAAGGCAAAAATTTCATTTCCTCTAAAAAAATCCTAACGACCTGAACACAAATAACGCTTTTGATAAAATTCCCCCTCCAACTGTAGGTTTAATCGAGAATCCATTTTATCAAAAACCGAAGCAGCACCATTACTTTTCTGAACAAAGAAGCATTTAAACATTTATAACCACAATACTCGACTCTCTTGACTCTCAAAACTGCTTCTTTTGTGCCTATATACAGAAACATAACAGAGTAACATCATCACTAATTACAAGCCATTATCAACTTTACTAATATACCTCCAAAGTACAATGGTCAGAAGCTGAGAAGGTAACAAACAATACAACATGCAAAATATCACACCAAAGGGTACCAAAATCCATCATAACTCCATGTTAAGCTGCTAACAACCCTTGTCCACAGAAAAAACAACTTCTTTTTACCTCCAATCACATGTGTCAAATGATTCACCCAAATCATATCCAGCAAAGCCCATCACATAAACAGAAGCAAACCAAGAAACACAAAAGAATCACAATTTTTTAAACGAACAATCTTATGAGATTTTAGAAAATTACTATCTTTATCTTTTTCAAAATTGTATTGGAATCGTTTAAAATTGTCTTAGAACTAAGAAAATGTCTTTTGAATTGTAGGAATGTGTTGGATACAGGACAAACCATTTAAGAGTTGAGCTTCATAGGTGACAGCAGAATGCATACTGAATAAACCAGAGTAGAAGCACCAGCCATAGTAAAACTGAAAAAACATGGCATGAAACCAATACTCTGCAACCTGCAAGATGCACCAGTCACTACCATCAACACCATCGATTATGGCATAACTATTACAATTTTCTAACACTATAATCTACGCTATTCCTTTATCCCTTAAAATTTCATATAATTCAAACATATAAAGAGTTTCTGTTTCGCACTCAAACCGCGTCATTTCATATAGGCACATATCGTTTCAAAGCCTGCTTCCCTGCCACGGCCACTCCGGCGAAAGCGCCACCCACTGCCCCGGCTACCGCGGCAGACCTCACCCCTCTCGCCGCCCGGTACAGCGCGCCGGTGCCGAGCCCCGCTGCGACGCTATTCCATACATCGTCGGCGTCTCTAGCAGCCTCGATTCCGCTCTCGATTCCGGCGTAGAGTAACCCTAGTATCCCAACCCGGTTTCCCCAGACCCGACCCGAGTGTCCCGCCGCGTTCAGAACGCGGTTGATTCGGAGCTTCGCTGTGTCGCCGGACTCGAAGGCCCTGACACCGTCTACGAGGCCTGCGCCGGCGCCGCCGAGGGCTCCGGCCAGGTAGCCGCAGCCGGTGTAGAAGGTGAGATTCTCGCCCCAGGAGCGGCGCTTGCGGCGGGCCTCCTCGACGAAGAGGTATTCCGGCGAGGTGGGGAGGTGGTAGAGGTTTCGAATTGGAGCATCGAGATCCTTGTAGGGATTGTAGGCTCGGGTTCGGGTCTTCGGATCGGAGTTTGGTTGGGAATTGGACATGGGAAGAGAGGGTTTTGCAGACGCTAGGGTTAGGGTTTAGGGAATACAAAAGCCTTGTGGAAGTATTCTCAAACCAAAAACGAAAACAAAACTCGGTTCGGTTAAAGAAGCAATGCGATTAGATTCGGTTCGATTGGAGTAATGGACCGCACTTCCGCTCGAACCGGAAGTGTTTTTTTATTGAATCAGAACGACTTTGATTTAATTCAGCGTTACTTCAAGGATTCCACATTATGAATTTAAATTTTTTATATTTGGTTAATCACATTTATATATATTAATGTATTAATAGTTTTATAATAATAATTAGTGTAAAAATCATGTTTAACGTGTATTCTGATTTATTGCGTGAAAATTAAGGTAGTATTTTATAAATAGAGTATACCTTAATTTTACTTTGTAAATTAATTAGAGAAAAAATTCTTTCTGACTTTTGAGATTCATCTAAAACAAGTTCATGTTTATTTTGATTTCGTGGACTCATTTTTGTATGACACCAAAAGCACGATGGAAAGAATATTGGTCAAATATGATGATGGGGATTTACTTTCCAATTTCATAAGAGAAATAGTCCCACAAGTAAGCAAATAGCAAACAAAGCTATGCATCACTATACTTTCCGAATTCCGTGTTAGTTAGACAAAACAATATTCCTTCCAAACTCAAGTCTAAATAAAATTAACTATTTCTTCTGCTAATTAAATGTACCGGTACGATCGGACGACTTAGTGAGTCGGTCGACACTCGGATCAACTAATCATTTAACCATGGTGACCATGGTGAGAAGATCACACGTGACCAACCGACCCTTGGCCATGAGCCAAAGGTTGACTAAGTTAGCCGGGTTAATTCCTAGTTAAGGGATGTTTAGTGCAACCCTAAACATAAACCAATTTCTTAATCCGGTCCACCAATGAATGTCCATTAAGGTAATATAAATAGCACGCATTTCAAGGAGAAAGGTACGTCATTATCTACAGTACTCTGACACCCGAGTGCTAGCATCCCGATTGACTTGAGCGTTGGAGTGTCTTCTGCAAGTATTATCCCCGCCAGTGGAGCTAGACGACCGAGGGGAGGAAGGCGTGACAGAGAGCTTGGAGCATCAGTGACCGACCGAGTTATTTAATATTATCGAAACATGACAAAAATCATAAAAATAAATTATCTAAGCATATACAAATTTTTGTTATATTTATTTATACATTTTGAAAGTTTTTTATATTCATTGATTTTGATTTAGATTGTATGTAGATACATAACCATGTAGATATTTTAGAGGATATTTTATAATAATAAAATATTATATATAGAATGAATTGTAAAACAAATTTATTTATAAAGAAAATAAATATATATAATAAAGTATGAAATATCATAATATGATAATTATGATGGAAAAAAAAGGTATTATTATATATATTATTACATTAATGATAAAGAGAAAAAAAAAAGCCAAAAAGGGAAAACACCACCATCTTAGGTGGCTTTCCCTTCAAATCTTTGCATATGAGAAGGATGAAAAATATCACTGTTCATGGATATCCACTCTCTTCCTTCCCTGCACATCTCTTGATCTAAACCATGAATATTCACTCACATCCTTCCTCTTGAACAGTACAATCCTTGAAGCAAACAGAGTCTAACTGTTCGTGGGAGACAACCTGAGAACTTTTTAGGCTGTTAACTTTGATATCAGAAAGTAAGAGTATAGAAGAACTGAGTAAATTAATAAGTATTATACCAAATGATGCCAATTCCAATGTTATGAGATGTGATGAGAGAGTTTGTATAAGCTTGTCATAGTTGAAACCTCTTATTCCTTAACTGTGATGAGAACGCAGATGATATAGAAGCATATTTTGGCAGTTGCATGAACCATTCCTTTGTATGAATTTTGAAGTTAAGCATTGAGCAGATTCATATCAAAGCAAGATGGATTAGGAGTGTAAGGCAAGAGCATACTCTAGACTTAATCAAACAATTAACTCAGATGGAATGATAGCTTTCACAACACTTTCCTTTTAAGCAAATTTATTAACAGAGTTTCCACTAAGCTGTCTATATTTCTACCTCCACTACTTTTCTAATTTCTTTTTACCTCAGTAAATTAAAATTAGGTAATAGTTTGGACCCATATTACTCCGGTTAAACCATCTAACCGGTGTAATATATGACCCATATTCAAAAACTTTTTGATTTTTTTTTATGAAGACAAGGTGTCATAAACGTCACTGAAGTGACCACTTACAGGCACACGGGTAACCAGCTTTGCGTGTGCTAATACATGTGCAGTAACATGTGGCTGGGTAACCAATTCTGTCATTGGTGTAATATATTGCCCATATTCAAAAACTTTTTGAATTGTTTTTCATGAAAAGTGGGTGGCCATAAACGTCACATAAGTAACCACTTACAGACACACGGGTAACCAATTAAGTAACCACTTACAGACACACGGGTAACCAATTTTGCGTGTGCTAATATATGTGGAGGAACATGTGACTGGGTAACCATATCTGGTAGGGTGGGTGTTCAGTTCTATCATGGGTGTAATATATGACCCATATTATACCAGTTAAGTCATCCAACCAGTGTAATATATGACTCATATTCAAAAACTTTTTGAATTTTTTTTCATGAAGAGCGGGTGGCCATAAACATCACAGAAGTCCACTTACAGGCACATAGGTAATCAGTTTTGCGTGTGCCAGTACATGTGGAGGAACATGTGGCTGGGTAACCAGTTCTGATAAGATGGATGTTCAGTTCTGCCATGGGTGTAATATATGACTCATATTACACCGATTAAGTCATCTAATCGGTGTAATATATGACCCAATGACGTTGAATACTTGAACAACAAACAAAGAAGCAGCGTTTGTGCTTCCTGCTGCTTCTTTCTCCCTCCGACGAGGTCACTGCTTCTTTCTTCCTTTCGTTCGACCTTCCCTTTCATTCGAAACTCTCCCACTTCCGCACCCGCACTCAAACGCTAAACCCTTACACTCTTACAAAACTGTCACATCACTCTCATCAAAATTACAAAAAACCTCATTGTCACATCCTCACCTGATATCACATCTCTGACTTCAAGTCTGTGTTAGTGGACTGAGGTGTTAAGAAAACATTTTCATATAATATATAAAAGCATAGTAGATGAAAAAAATGTCTATGATAAGAGATAATAGGGTTTAATAGAATTCATTCAATCTAATTCTATGATTTAAATTAAACTTTTCATTAAAATTATCATGAGACTTTGTATGAGTTTGTTCTATATGTTTATTTCTCTTACATATAGTTTGGAAGAGGATAGATCACTGAAGAAATATAAAGTGAGTAATCGTATGGATGAATGAATGTTTTGGTGAAAGAGAAACTAAACTTTGCAAAAACACAAAGAAATGTGAAGGAATGTAACATTACATTATTGAAATGAGGAAGAAATAAGTGTTTTTTGATATATATTTTGATTATTTAACACAGATTATGAAACTTTTATAATAATAATAATAAATAACTAAAAAATAATTATAATACTAATAAATAAAATTATTAATAAGAATAAAATCATCTCTCCCTTCACATATTTATTTATGATTAAATAATTTATCATTCTATTTGTTTCCTCTTTCTCTTTGTTTTTCTTTCTATATCTTTTGTTTACTAAACAAGTATTAGACTTTTGTGCTAAGGTTAAGTTTCACTACAAGAAAAGAAAATCATTAAATAGTAATCAAATATAAAGACAAAAAATAATTAGTTACTATGTTGACTATTAGAGACTAATATAAAAACTAAAGATTATTCATATCTAAAGTAGTTTTTATTATTAATAAAAAAATTAAAATAGTTTCTAAATTAGTATCTAAATTAGCTATCTAAATTTTAGCTACTAATATTTTTATTATAAATTAGTCTCTAAAATACTAATAGAGACTAATATAGAATATAAAGTAGTATGTAGTTAAAATCTTGATAGATAATGGTTATATATTAATTTTAAAATCAATTTATAAATTTTTATTAATACTAGAAACTACTTTACATACCAAAAAAATTTTAGTTTATAAAATGATCTCTAAGTTAATCAAATAGTAAGTAATTATTTTGGTATGTAAAATTAGTTTCAATTTAATGATTTTCTTGTAATATTTTCTCATTATTAATATTCACTATTTTTATCTAGTTTTTTTAATTATGCGAGATTACAAAGTTGGAAAATGTTACATGCATACTTAAAACATGCAATAGAATAATAATATTTTAAATTTTTTAATTCATTCATTCTAAATTATTTTCAATTTTATGATTATAGATATTAAATACGGTACATCAATAATATAGTTAAAAATAAACTATATAAATAAACGCATAAGATAAAATAAATATATGTAATTAATATAACACTTATTATATATTAAATAAACATTAAATAGGGAACATTTATTTAAGTACCAGATAACATCCTAAGTATAACCAAAACTCGAAATTTAAAAACGAAAGAAAAAAAGATGCAAAAGATAATTACTCCTAACTAGAGCCGAAAGTTGAGATTTAGAAACTAAAGAAAAAAAAAACGGAGTAAAACGGAAGAGTTAGTTTCTTAGTCAAATTTACAATAACATCATCATTTTTATATTATTAAAATTTTAGGCTAAGTAGTTCCTATATCAGTGAAAAATGCCAAGTTTATTCACTAGAGAAATTTTAGTTTATTGTTTTAACTTGCACCAAATTCCCAGATACTTTTGGAATGTTGATCATGCCACTTGTCAACACTATGGCACAGTTTATTCCACCATTATTATGAATGAGTTAAAACAAACATTTGAATCAATCAATATTGTTGCAATAATTTAAATCAATTAATAGTATTTGTTTTTTACAGAATTAATTAGTACCTGCTTGATTAGCTTTCAACCATGAAAATAATAATGCCATCAATTGATTCCATCATTATACAAATGAACCAAATAGGAAAAGGAAAATGATAGGTTGACGGAGTTGTATACAATAGGTTTAAAAATAAATATCTATAGTAAGCAGTAAATTTTTAATTAAATGATATAAAAAATATTAAAATAATAGTATTAGGAGTTGTAAGGTGATTTTATAAAAAAATGGGTTATTAATATATTTGCACATAGGAAAAAAAGTGTTTTACCTCAAAACCTTAGCTTGATCCTTTCTTTCCTTCAGAGTTGTTTTTACAATAGCATGGAATAACATTCAAAATCTTATCAAACTGCTCATTTCAAATGCAAATGCATAAACCACTCCACCCTAAGAAAATCACTCAGAATTTTCTTACACAAAAATCACTGCTCCCATTCCTCTCTATACCAATTTAAACCCTGTGTATGTGTATGTGTGTGTGAACAATTATCTTACAGAAAAACTGTTTTAAGAATCAAATAAACTAAGGAAAACATCTTCACCATTCATGGGGTGGTGAAGGTCCAAGATTGGACCTTCTAATCCCCTGCCTCTCATTCATGGAGTTCATCTTGGCCATCCTCAAACCAGCCCTGAAGCTCTCAATGAAGTTGTGAGCTTTGGTATCAACATCAGGGCTAGGACAGAACAATGAAGGTGCACTCACACTTGCAGAATCTTCACCATCTTTGGCAAAAGGAGTATTCACTTTGCTTGTTTCGTCATGAGTACTAATTGTTGGTGTGTCCACACTAACTTCATCTAAATCAGGTGATCCACTGCGTGAACTACCAGTGCTGTCAACCCTGACATAGTCACCCTGCACCCGGAACTTCCACCCTGGCAACTTGAACGGCGGAAGCGGCGGCGGAGGAGGAATGGGGTTTAATGGTGACTCATTACCAGCCATCATCACTTTATCTTTCAAGGTAGAGGAAGAAGAAGAACCAGGTTCCCTCTTGTTTGATACTCTTGTTATTGCCACAGAAACACTGTGGGGGGTCTTGTGTTTCGCTTTCTTCAAAGAAAATAAGTTCTGAAAAACTTTAGGCGGCGGGGGCGGCGGGGGCGGCGGCGGTGCAGGCGGTTGTGCCAATAACGCTTCAGAATTGAAAATGCTATCAAAATTTTCAACGCTTCTTTGCCTTAGTTTCTTCTTCTTCCCTCTTAAAGATGTCCAGAACTCTATAGTGGGAGTCCCTCTTTTCTTCTTACCCTGCGCCGTCTTCGCCTCCGCCGGGTGCTGCGGTGGAGGTGGTGGCGGCGGCGGTTCACTCTTTACAGACGAATTGTCTCTTTCCGGTTTAGCATTTCGTTGAACACCCTTCGTTCGAATCATCAGCGGCGACGGCGAAGGTTGTGAACTCTGCGAATCTAAATCGTTTAGTTCAAGTTTCTCGATGGTTTCCGCTTGATATGTTCGCTTGGCTTTTCTCCGAACATCTTGCGTTCTCGTCGCCGGCGGCGGAGTAGATGGCGGCGAGAGTGAAATCTTCTCCACAGCTGAATCATCTGTTTCGTGTTTCTCCACGGTTTCCGATCGTTGTAACCGCTTGACACTTCGCCGAACAACTTGCGTTTTAATCGCCGGCGGCGGCGGTAAAATCTTCGCATCTACGTCATCCGTTTCATGTTTCTCCACAGTTTCCACTTGACACGCTCGCTGGACATTTCTCCGAACAGTCTGCGTCCCTTGTTGCGGCGGCGGCGCGGTGACGACATTTTCAATTCCTATTTCTTTTTCTTCTTCTTCAGCCTCATTACTCGGGTGCCGATGCTGTAGGAGGTAAGTATCATCGTAAAACCGGAACCTTTCATCGGCGGCGATCGGTTGGCGGAGATCGGGGTAGGAGTTGAAGCTCCTCAGCCTATTAAACGATCGACGAGGAGTGTGGCTGTGAGAGTAATCGTATTGGTACCACGTTGGTGGCGGCGTGGAAGGGTTGGAAAAAGTTCTACGAGAATTGGAAGGGGTTTCGGAGGTGGTGTTTCTGCTGAGGAAGCCACAAACAATGGCGAAGAGCACGAGTACGAGGTTGAGGGAATCCCAGCTGTTTTTCACCGTACGAGGTTTAAAGATGTTGGAAGCGAACGAGTGCAATGTCGGAACTACGATGAGCGAGAAAACCAGCGCGAGTACGAGGAATAGTACGAAGAGGGACGTGGAGGTCCGTAAAAGAGAGTAAGAGCGGCGGAAAAGGCGGCGGTCACGGTTCTCCGCCGCCCAGAACGGCGGCATTGTGAAAGTGTCTCCCTCTTGTTCCATTTTGTGTCGTGTAATGTGCTTTTTCAGTTTGTGTCTTTTGGGGTGGTGGAAATTGAAAGTGTGCTTTCCTTGATTGATGCTCTTCTCTGCTTTGCTTTGCTCTGTGTGATGGTTTGTTTCTGCTTTTGGTGTGGTTTGGTTGATTTATTAGGTTAAATATTGGTGGGGTTAGGAACGTGAAAATGTGCACAAAAACTGCTGGCGATTCCGTGTTGTTTGTCGTTTAGGGGAATGTGACAACCTAATTACAGAGAAAACAGTGGTAAAGCATGTGAGCATTCTAAAGACCTTCACTTTCACCTCGTCAACTTTGTACTAAGTTTTCTGCAACATTGTTCCTTGAATTGGGTTAGTTTTTCATCATGCTCCTTCTAATTTCTTCGTCCATGCATGGAATGGCATGAAACATAATTCAGAAACGTATTTGCATTAACTATCTGAGATGTGGACAACCAAACAACAGAGAATGAGTAAGCCCGTTGGAAGAAACCGCGTTTTGTGATTGTTGTTTCTAAGTGTCAACACAACTTTAATGTTTTGTTGCTTCTGTGCTAAAATAATCTAGCTTCTTATTAATAATCACCCAAGGGAACTTTTTTTTTTATTCTTTGTCTTTATTTATCATTAACAATGTAGCACAGACATATATAGATACGAACATCGATACAACACAGATACGAATATACGAATAATCTCTAAAAGATGTAAGACATGGAAATATAGATTTATATATGATATAATTATGAATTATATGAATTTACAATAAATATTTATATGCATAAGTATGTTTCATATTTTTTTCTAGAGCAGAAAAATATTTTTCATGCTGGTTCAAAAAGATTTGTTTCTTATTTTTATAATATACTAAAAATTATACAAAAAGTTTGAGTTTTTAAAAAATCAATATATTTTTTTTTTTTTAAAAAAAATTAGAACTATGCTAGAATTGTCAGAAATTCAATAAATATTTTTTAAATATGATATTTTATCGATATATGTCTTTGAAGTGTTATACGGTATTAGATACGTGTGTCCAACATGAACACGCCATTTAATATCATTTGAGTGTCTCATACAACAAAAGTATTCCTTTAAGCTGAGTTTGATTTAAACACTTTCTAATGCCACTTTTTTACTTTGTAACAGGATACTTTTTCTTCTTTTTCATTTAGTGCGTGAAATGGGTGATTACTTATGTTGATATTTTGTGAGTTCTGATCAAATAAAGTATGTTTTCCAAAACCACATTATTTTTAATTTATGTATAAACTCCAAAGTTTCCATCTTCCACCTTTACTTGAGGAGACAAATGAGGATGGGAGAGAAAATAATTAAAATAATATGTTTGATGGGAGAAATACAAAAGGAAGCAAATCATCACATCCTTCCTCGTTACATGATTCGTCTGTGTACTACCAGAATCATGAAAAGCAGGGAGCAGTGAAGATCCACCTATAATAATAACAACTAATTGTTTTGATCTCTATGAAAATCGATTTATTACCCGTTAATAAGATATATAACCTACATATTCAAAAGTCTATAAATATTATATTAGTGAGTATTCTTGATAAACTCATAATCTTTTGTAAATAGACCATTACTCGACTTTTAACCCTAAAGTTTGACAAACTTTTCTGAAAAAAAAAACGATCCACTCGCATAAATATACACTTTAAAAGTTTCCAACTCATTCTTGATAATAACAACTTTGATAGTGAAGTTTGAGAGGGGGCAAAGATTATGACCAAAACCAAGAGTTGTGTGATGTTAGAGGTAATTTGCAAATGGTTTTGGAGGTGACGGCTATAGCATCTCATGTTTTTTACTTTATAGTGACTTTGGTTTATTTTGATATGAGTAAATCAATGGTTTGATCAAAATTGATTACAATTATATTATTGTGTTAATATTTGTTAATTTTATGAAAATAAAGTATTGACAAACATGGATAAACCAATAAATTCTATAATTAAATATGTTTTTACTCTGCATTTATTTTTTATTTTAGTTCAAATTTTAGACTTCTGGATACTTATACTAAGGAAACTGTTATGATTGATCATTATTAATTCTTTTTACATGATAAACATGTAAGATATTCTTTAATCTGTTTGATCTTAGAACTATATGATTCTCACAATATTATTAACATAAATATGCTACCTTCATCCATGAAGATTTGTTCTTCAATATGTTGATAAAAGATGATCACAAAACTGGTTTTCTCCTTCTTAACCATTTTATCACTTTTACAAGACTTTATCATTAGCACTACTTTTTCAAATTTTAAAAGTAACTACTTTTCAACTTTATGATTTATTTATTTATTTATTTTAAATCACATATATGCCACATAGGACATATATGCATATTTTACGAAAACAAATTTTCAATGTGGATTATGACATTAAAATTTTTTATGTTAATTTATTAATAATGTAGATATTATAATATTATAATAGAGTTCACATTCAAAATTCCATTCTAAAAAAATACTTGAACCTGTTTCAATAGTTTTTTTATTATAAATATTGAGTGATTCTAAATTTTGTACTAAAAAAAATATTAATTCGTGTTAAATTTAACCTAAACTTTTATGGAAGTTTTGTAAGAAGGTAGTTGGGTAGGTAGTGAAATATGTAAATGAGGTGAATAAGTGTAAGGTGGGAAAAAGCTTGCATTAGAATCATATGTTACAGACTTACAGTTTCCTTTTATATGAAACGGCGTTTTAAATACTCTTCAATGCTTTGGCCCCAAGTTTTCAATTATTAAATACTTTGATGTAAGATGCAAGGCACGTGTAATCTAACATTCAACTTTCTCAAATTTAATTAACCATCAATAATCATGATAAAAATATTAATCATGCTAACAATATTAACAATGGTAATTATTATTTAAACATGGAACAATAATAACAACAAAAGCATTAATAATAACATAATTTTGATAATTTTGATGTAATAATATATGAAGCTTGGACACTCCTCTTAAATGGGTGTCGGTGTCTGATACTCATATCGGACACCAACACTCATATGACACATGTAGGACACGTATATGTGAAGTGTCCAATTCAAAAAGTATTTGTTAGATTTTTAACAATTCTAGTACGATTCTAACACAATTTTAAAAATAAAAAATACATTAATTTTCTAAAAAATCAAACTTTATTGTATAAATTGTTATTATGATTATAAAAATAAGAAACAAATCATTGTGAACCAGTCATGAAAAATATTTTTCTGCTCCAAAAAATAACTTGGAACATATTTGTGCATATAAATCTTTATTGTCAATTTACATAATTCATAATTATATAATATATACATTTGTGTCCCCGTATCCTACATTTTAGAGATTTTACGTATCTTCGTGTCCATGTCGTCGTATCAGTGTCTGTGTCAGTGTTTGTGCTATATATTAAAATTGGTGTTTACACCATTGACAACTTTTATTTCCTATTCTTAAAAACTATAATAATTTCTATTCATATATTTGTCTTTCTATAATTATGTGTTTTAATTATTTTTTGACATATATTCCGTATATCTTTCTTAGTGATTCAATTAAATAAACTTTTATTTTCTTTAACCAACACTGAAGTTTTTATAAGACATTATATTAAGAATAATAAAATACATATTTTCAAAGTACAATTAAAACAATCTAATAAAAAAATTGAAGTTTTTGAAAATTGAAATACTTTTATATTTTAATTTATTTTTTTACTGACAATAAAATATAATGTATTAATTAAGCCAATTTTTAACTTACTTTGTATATTTATCTATTTTAAAAATATAAAAAAATGGAAAAATTATTTGCTCGTCATTGTAGAGTAAAGAGTTGAATGATTTAATTTCTCCAATGAGCTTAAAACTGTAAATTTGTAAATTAAAAAAGTTATGCTTTAAACACCAAAAATTGAAAGTAAATTTTACTTTTCTTCTAACAGTATTTAACGTATATAATTTTTTTACTCAAATATATATATATATATATATATATATAATAATAATCTTATTTTCTACTCAAATGATTAAGAATTTATGTTGGAGTTCGAAGAAAAGATAATCTAAACGATGATCTGCATATATTTCAGAACCATGACATATCAAAGTTATCAGGTAAATCACAAATAGCTGAAATTTAATTGTTGCAATTAAAATGACAAAAACATCAACTTCGGTTGCAAGAAAACAACAAGATTCAACACATCAAGCACTTGAAGAACTGTTTGTTTTGCATATTTCACATCTTGGAAGCACTTGGCATATGCAATTTCTCATCTTGAAAGTAAACACTGTGAGAAGAGTTCGAAAGGACATCAACTTTCCACTCAGGGGTCTTCCTCAGATACCCCCCCACCAGGCTTTCATATGGTAAAACACCAGCAGCAGCACTACATTTTCACTTCTAATAAATGAAAGCTAGCAACTAATTACCAATACCAGAAACATACACACCAAAATATGTTAACTGAACCATCTTTTTGGATAAAATCTTGTTACATGACATCACATCACCCTTGTCTATACACAACTCCAAAATGGGGTGCAAAAGCATCTCTATGTTCACATAATTAAATGGAACTAGCTTTGGACCTTGGGAGCCTATTTTTCTTGATGATCAAAAGGGATTGCTAGAGCTTGATTGGGTTCATCAGGCTTGCCTTTCTCGTCGTGTAGAGGCAGATTTTAGAAGTGATTTTTGTCCTCCTTAGCTAGAGATAGGTTAGTTGATGGGTAAAATTACAAGACAATAACAGCCACTGTTATCACCGCAGCAGTTGTGAAAACTAGAGCCTGCAATACCAATAAAAGTGTATTAAAAACAAGAGCTATTTTCTTTTGAATACTACAAGATAAGTAAGATTTGACATGGCAAATGAAACAGTAGAAAATACTTCAAAGAGGATAACCTGTAAAGTACCAATTTTGACTGTTGAATTGTAAATGCATACTCATTCTTAAGCAAAGGACTTACCGCAATTGCAGAAGCAGCAAGGCCAGCCCGCTCTCTCGGATCCCGTTGATAGTAATTTCTGAAGTACAGAATTGTAGCGTAGTACCACATAAATGGACAGACAAATCCTAGCAGAAGACTGGCAAGAAAATTAGAGGGGAGGAGAAGATGCAACCATCAAACTATGCAAGCAGAAGAAATTGAGAAAGTGTAAATCTGTACAATATTACTCACGAGAACCATCCAATTCCACAGCCAAAACATGGTAGCGGCTTATCAAATTTTCCCAGTAGTGGGTTCTCTGTATCCCTGCTTGGAGCATACTTGTCTTTTCTTTGTTCAGCTGTATCCATCTAGAGCCCTGCGTTATTAAACTTAAGTTCAGTTTACTTTTTCTCACACAAAAAAGAGGGATACTTAAGTATTTGAGTGTTTCTTTTCACGAAAAGGCACTAGAATCATAATCCATATAGGAAATGGGAATAGAAATAAAAAGAGAAACAAGAAAAGGAAAAAACAAAGGCAAGTTGATAAGTAGATGTCAACTGCCAGAGTCCCTGATCATTACCAAACAAACACAAATATATAAGAGAAGCAACAGAACATAATGAAGAAGAGTTTCTACATCTCATGTTACCCTGTGTAACTTCAATCATAAGCAAGAGATGAACCCCCTCGGATATTTGAGAACTTTAGAATTTCCATCCATTTGAATATTTTATATCTGTCAATGATAGTGTGTTTTCTGTTTTTAGATTTCCATTGGGAACCACAAAACCATGGTTTGGGAAAAAAACTATAAAAGACAAGCTTTTATTCAAACGGTAGTTCCCAAGTTGGCAGCTATTCAAGGCCAACACACAAGTGGCTAAAATGCTTTTAGTTTATTATTCCTTCAGACTGGCAACAAAAACTCATGAAGAAGCTACAGTGAATGAAAACCTTTACTCAAGTGCTTCAACGGTTGCACATATAAAATATTTACTATCCATTTTACAGAGATGAAACAGAAAAAGTACTAGTTTCAGTGACATCAAAGGCCTTTTACTGAAACGTTATTATCTCCCTATCAATTGGGAAGATCTAGGCTTAAAATTGGACCAGAATAGTAAGCTAAACCCTATTTTCTACAAAAATTATCTCTAAACAGTACATAGTTTAACACAAATCAGTCAAATTCAGAAGACCGTATCTATTTCAATGATTAACATGGGATTTGCATACCTATTTCACTACATGTAAGAAGATAAGCGCAGAAGTGTTTTGGGCAATTGATTTAAAGAACATATATTGCCTTAACAGTTCGGTATTGAAGAATCCAAGAATGCACAATGATAGTTCTTGAGGCATCAATACAAGAACCACAGTTATCTAATAATTTCTTAGGCAATATATATAGTAATACAATCCTCACAAAAAGAAAGATGACACTAAATACTAATGATGAGATACTAAGATTATTCTATTATGCGTTTTTTAATACAAAGCAATCACTGCAGTCGTGTCCCTTGTGTGGCATTTGCATACAAAATCATCAACACACCCAGCATGACTGCAACATAAAATAGCAGGTTAAACTTTCAGAGGACAATTCCAATATTCTACCTACCTGGAGCATCTAAAATGGAAGAAAATCTAGCAGTGTTTGAACTTTCACAAGGAAAAAAATCAAAAATAAAAAATTAATTTGGAATATCCAGGTAACACTACCTCAAACAAGAGGTCACTTCAAACAGTATAAATAAACAGACATCCAAACAAACTAGACATTGCACTTTTCACATGACAACTCAGAACAAAATGATCAGGTATTCCACCATTTCACTAAAAGTATCCTCGGGCACAAGCTGGCCTCCTTATAAAGAACTCTCAAATCTCAACCCCGAATTTCACATAACTGGAGCGAAATTTTTCCAACCAAAAATTTTCAGTCCTAAATTATAATCAGTGCCAGCATCTAAGAGATAGACAATCCACAGATCGAGGATAGATGCTTAATGATAAAAGATCTAGAGCTTAGCTCAGAAAAACAGGATGATCAAAGTCAAATTAAGAAATTATAGATGAACTAAAGCTACCTCTGAACAATGAAAACGTCTATTCTTTTTCAACATCAGAAAACATCTAATTCATCTACACAGTGGGTGAAAAAAATATTACACACCAGAAAGGGAATTATGAGCCGTTTCTTCAATTGACACTCAACATAACCAAGCATGCAAGCAATGCCCAATTATGAATGCTAATATACTTTAACTTTGCTTTGCTTTCTCATGCAAGTTAGAGGATCCATCACCTAAAAGGAAAAGCAAGAAAACACTCACATCAACCAATCCCCTGTCACTAATTGCATTTCAAGCTATTCCCCCAAAATTACAAAAATCATAACACACAAGTCAAGCATAATTATGCAGAAACTTCAGAATCAATGTAAGAATAAAGAAAATAGAACCTCACCAAAATCAGCACTCCCTTACAAGTAAAGTTATCAGCTCACACAAACTACAGATATAAAAATATAAACAAATAATAATAATAATAATAATGCTTTCCCCCAAAAGCCTGCAATACAACAACAATTTTACAGCAACAATTTTAAAACCTTCGACAAAAAAAAAATCAACTTGTTTAAAAATAGCGAAGACCCATATTCCATTAACGGTGTTCCTTCAACCCCTTCTTCTAATTTTCCATCCCCACCTCCCCAATAAGAATTTTTTTTAAAACAAATGTATAAAAATTAAAAATTCACCTTTGAATTTGAAGCAGATGAAAATGAGAAAGAGAAGCGCTTCTAGAGAAGGAAAACGAAGCGCTTCTGTTCTACATGGCGGCGTTGTTCATTTGTTCGGAACTGTAAGTGGATAGTACACTGCGGAAAACTCGCCTTTCTCGTTTCTTTGGTTGCTGTAAGAAAACAAATACACTATCTTGTACAATTGGGATCATACAATACGACGTCGTGCGCTCATTTGTACTTTTCTACAAAAATTGAATTGAAATTTATTTTTGGATAATCGGGTTAGTATTCTCCTAAAGGTTGTTATTACTATTAGTAAACTATTTAAAATTTGTTTGAGTAGTCAAAAATATTTTTAAAATAATTATATAAATTTTATAAAATATAAACAGTAATATGCTTTTTATTAAATTTTTTATTATTTATCACGTTAAATAATCTAATAAATGAGACTAACATAGTTTTTTTTTATTTTAACTCTAAAATTAATATTTTCAACTATTATATTATGATTTTATAAAATACTCTACAGAAAATCAATTTATTCTTTGATAAATAATACAAATCCTAAATTGGAAATGATTCTTATTATTTGAGGTGTCAGCCTAACTGAAATATCAAGTTGTATAATGATATTTAACATGAAAATATTTTTATATAAAAACAAAAATAATAAGAATCCTAATAAATTAAAAATTCAAATTTCATGGTTATAGTATTCAAGGGAGTATAGAAGATTCTCTTACTTTAACAATTATCTTAGCTAAAAAATCAATCATTAAAGCGATATAGAATACTATGTTTTAATAACTTTTAATCAACAAAAACATATGTTAAAAAATATGATGCTAATACTTCTTATAAAATACCAAGGAATCAAAACAATACCTCTATAAGTTTGAATTTGTAGCCGTTTCTTAGGGATTATGAAGTGGTTGCAATTCCTTTATAACGAAACTAATGACTCACTTTACATATTATCCTCTTATCCTCACTTTTTTTTAAAGAAAATACAAAATTGAAAAAAAAAACTTAGGAATGAAAATTACAATTGAAATATATGTGGAAAATTCTCTCCACATCTCCATATATTCTCCACTACCTCTATATCTTTTTAATTCCAATAATACCCCTTTTGAGTATGGTGAAGAGTTTGGTATCATTTTCATTTTTAAGTGGTGGTGATTGTATGTGGTAGTTTATTTTAAACTTTGGTGATTGAGGTAAGTTTTGTAGTATTTTTACTAGTCACATTGACTAGAGGTTAGAGTCTTTCATAATATATAAGTGGGTGCAAAACTCACCTCTTTGAGCCGATTTTATAGGGTTGAGTTAGCCTTAAAGTTCACTTTGTAGCATGATTGTGTTTCTTAAGTTTCTTTTCTTTTTTCTATAAGCCACAAAATCCAGAATAAAAAAAACAATGACTCTCTTCAACCCTCTTACGCACATTCAAATGATGAAATTACTCTCTCAAATGTTGTGATTAAAGAAAAATGGAAGTGTTAAAGCTCGAAGAAGGTATGCAACTCTAATGAAGGTATGATGATGTGAGGGGGTGAGAATGCAACGAGATTATTTAAAAATACAAGATTATGTTATTTAAAATTTTAAAAAGGTTAAAATTGTTTTTTCATAATTATTATAAGTTTGAGGGAATGTATGGAGGTGGAGAAGAAATTTGCCAATATCTTTACATCTTATTGGTTCAAGGTTAAACATAAGAAAAATTTAAGATTTGGGTATTATTTTAATGGAAAAATGTGATTGGGATTCAAAAAATTACTATATAGAAATATCAATCAAGTTTCTCAATAAAAAAAATTATTGACAAAACTATATTTATCTCTGCTCTAAGTTTTTATAGTGTCAAATGGGAGAAAAGAGTAATATCTTATTGTTACTTATACTCCTCACACTTAATGTTTTAATTTAAAAATAAATTTTTCTTTTTCTTCTAGTGTAAACTTTCATTATCAATATCATGATAGTCTTTGGTATATGTATATTAAATAAGCATAAGTAGCAAAATCAATAATTTTTATGACCTTAATTTTATAGCATTCTAATTTTAGGTGCATGTTGACTTCATATCAATATTTTTTTTCTAAAAATCTTATCTTACTTTATGATAAACATTGGCAACCGATGTTATCTAAACTTAGGCAAATGAAATGTAAGCACAAACATTGTTAAAAACGGAAATCCAACTAATAATACAGTTCCTACCAGATCATGGTAGTTTGCATGAGAATATAAAAACCTTGTTTCTTGTATCTCAAATTATTTAGGTTCTTTAATAATCCATTCAAACGTAAGATACCATTGTTCATCATGGCATCAACATCCATTGTGGTCGGAAAAGACAGCACCGTGATCGCAGTCAGTGGAGGTCGACACAGCAATGGTGCTGTCAAATGGGCCGTGGAACACCTCCTAAAGAAGAATTCCTCATGCATCCTTCTTCATGTTCGAACTAAGACCATGCTTACTCGTAGGTACCCTTCTCCTTAGTCTTTTAAATTTTTCAACCTTGCATACACTATCCATGTAAAACTATACATTTTATATATGTAATAATGTTCCTTTTAAACTTATGTTGTTCATAACCATATATGTTATGTATAAGAGGTTAGGTTTAAGGTTTTTGTCTGTGTAAAGAGTTAGATTTAGGTAGGGTTTTTTATAAGGGTTGATGTATTTCTGAAATACCTCTTATTTATTAATTTGTTTTTTTGCTGATAAAAAAATTCTGATATACTATGGTAAAGTTTGAACATACCTTAAATGTTTTATTTATATATTTTTTTACTGATAAAAAAAATATTTTAAATTATTTGCTTGGAATGAAGAAGAAATGTAAAGGGGAAGAAAAATAATGAAAGGTTGAATACTTTAAATTAATAGAAAATGAGTGGTCATTTTTCACCTTTTATTCATCAAAAACAATTCAACTTATTACGAACTGAACTTATAGGATTGAAGTTTGCACTCACTTATATACCATGAAAGACTTTAATCTCTAGTCGATGTGAGATCTCCAACACAACTCTTTAGTGTTTTTTTTTTCTTCACTTTCTTATTTTGATTTCATAATCCAAACAAAAGTTAAATTAGGTCACTTTAATATATACAAGTTAAATGATAGTTATGTATTATGACTTTTTTCAAATATGGTTTGTGCAGCTGAAATCAGTGATGTACCCAAAAATGGTCGTCCACCAAATGAAGAAGAATTGCACCAATTTTTTCTTCCCTTTAGAGGATTTTGTGCCAGAAAAGGGGTGAGTGATGTATTTCAATGCATCTTACATCAACTTTTAAATATATATGTTTGTATACACAATTGCTATAATTATATTTATGGATGTTAATAATTTCAATTTCAGATCACAACAAAGGAATTGGTCTTGCACGATCTTGATGTTTCAAATGCACTTATTGCTTTCGTTGTTGAAAATTGTATAAGCACCCTTGTTGTTGGTGCTGCTACTTCTTCTTGGGGTTCTCTTTTAAGGTCACTTATTCTTTTCATTAACCTGCATAAACATTCACGTGTAAATATTAGCTTCTCGTTAGTACATGTAAATTTGTGTAGGCACATAATTCTTCTCTAATATAAAAAATTCGCCATAAACTGATTAATAACTAACTAGGAAATAATTTTTTTTTATGATTGACAATTTCCATCACTACAAGAAAATCATTAAACAATAATCAAATTTAGAGATAAAAAATAATTAATCATTATATTAATTGGATTAGATATTAATTTAGAGACAAAAAATTATTGATATTTAATTTGGTTTTTATTATTAATAAAATATTATAAATTGGTTTTTGAATTGGTATTTAAATTAACTATTAAAGATTTAGATACTAATATTTTAGATTCTGAATTAGTCTATAAAAGACTAATAGAGATTAATGTTGAACATAAGTTGTTAGTAGTTAAAATTTTGGTAGCCAATAATTATATATCAATTTGGAAACTACTTTATAATTTTTTATTAATAAAATAAATTATTTTAGATACCAATAATTTTTTAATTTATAAAATATTATATAATTTAGTTAATATAGTGATTAATTATTTTGGTATCTAAAATTAATTTTTATTTAATAATTTTTTTGTAATACACTTGTAAGGAATTTTTTTTTTTTGGTAAATTTGAGCAAAACATGGTTTCAAATGTAGTTGTAATTAAAATTGAAACATGTATCAAAAGTTATCATCATCTTTTACTTGCACTCTAGCAACTTGGTTTTGACTATTGAGCATTATTATTAGCAATCTTCAACTGAGTTTTAACGAGTGGTTTTGTGTGGTTTATAGGAGATTTAACAAAGATGATGTGTCAGCTAGTTTAGCAAAATTTTTACCAGATACTTGCAGTTTATATGTTACATCAAAAGGAAAAGTACAACATATTAGACCATCAGGTCATCATGCTCATCATGTTCATCATCGTCAACAACATGTTGAAGCCACACCAACTAAATCTTTAAAAGAGATAGTCAATATTTTGGAAAATGATCCACACAAGAATCCCACTAATAGCCAAGTAGCTTTTGAAGATACAGAGAGGTATGATTTCATCCTTAAGAACTTGAACTTTTAAGAACTTTGTTTTTTTATTAGTTTAAGAAGGAAAGTAGTTTTAATAGTTGATGGGTGATTTCATTAACTTAGTTATATGCTCTTGCTATCTTGATATTGTCTTGATTATGCAGGAAACATAGCAAAGATTCAATTAAGCACCAGTCTAATAAACTTTGGGAATATTTAAATGAAATTAATGATGCCACTCTAACAGTACAATATAAGTCCAATGAAAGTATCAATTCACCAAAAGGTCCAATTGATTACCCCCCATCACAAGCTTCATCTGTCAACAATTCTCCTGGAAATAGTGATAGCACAGGGAAATCACTTGGTTTTCCTTTGACTAATAACTCAAATCCTAAGAACATGTCTTCTGCAAAAGAACAAGTAAGTCTTTTATTATCTACAAAGAAGAAACATGTCACTTTTTTTCACATGTTTAACACTTTTAAAAAGTTTATATGTATTTCACAATTGTAATAAAGGATCAAGTTTGCATGCATGTGTATTCATTTCAAAACTTAACACATGATATAGAGTTTAAGGTTGGATTAACTCATGATTTACTCCTTACTTCAATCATTTGAAATTAGTTGAGAGTTTTTAAGCATAATTGACAAAAACTACTCATCTTTTTCAAATGGGAGTTTATTTTTTTTACCCTTTTTCAAATTATTTACAGGTAATCTTTGATATGCAAATGAGGAAATTGAAATTAGAACTAGAAAAAACTACAGAGAAGTATGGTATGGCTTGCAAAGAAGCTGTTCTAGCTACACAAAAGGTAAAATCATGTTATAGGTTTTGTTGAATGCACTGATACAATGTTATAATATCTTTAATCATATGGTTATAGTTCATGTAGTTCAAAGAACTTAAAAGATATGTTTATTTTTCAATCAGGCAAAGGAGCTTGAAAAGTTTAGACAAGAAAAGGAACGTGACATAGAGGAAGTAAAACTTGCTCAAGTGTCTGCATTGGCTTTGGCAGAGGTAGAGAGACAAAAAACTAAAATGGCTATAAAGTCAATAGAAATATCAAAACACCTAGCAAGAATGGAGACTCAAAAGAGAAAGGAAATTGAATTAAAAGTCAAACACGAAGAAGAAGAGACTATTAAAGCATTGCATGAAGTTATATATACTAATATTCCCTATAGAAAATACACAATTGAAGATATTGAAGTTGCAACAAATAAATTCGACAATAATTTGAAGATTGGTGAAGGTGGATATGGACCTGTCTTTAAAGGAGTGCTTGATCACACTGTTGTTGCAATTAAGGCCATGAGACCAGATATAACCTATGCAGAAAAACAATTTCAACAAGAGGTACAATTGTAGTTTTCTTTTAATAACAATGATTAGCATGAACTTTAAGTCTACAATTTGCAATTCAATACAACTAAAAATATGCAATTCTACATGCTACATGCTTCCTTCAAACATGCCTTAAGTAATTGACATGAATGATTTTCATGCAGGTCATTGTTTTAAGCACCATAAGACATCCAAACATGGTGCTTCTCTTAGGAGCATGTCCAGAATTTGGTTGCCTTGTATATGATTACATGGTAAATGGAAGCTTAGAAGATCGTCTATTCCGAAAAGATAACACTCCTCCAATTCCATGGAAAACACGTTTCAAAATAGCATCTGAGATTGCCACTGGCCTTCTTTTTCTTCATCAAACAAAGCCTGAACCCCTGGTGCATCGAGACTTGAAACCAGCAAACATTCTTTTAGACAAGAACTATGTGAGCAAGATCAGTGATGTTGGTTTGGCACGACTTGTTCCTCCTTCGGTGGCTAATCAAACCACACAATATCGTCTAACTGGTGCAGCTGGAACATTTTGTTACATCGACCCTGAGTATCAACAAACAGGATTGTTGGGTGTGAAATCAGACATATATTCATTAGGAGTGGTGTTGCTACAGATCATTACAGGAAAATCTCCAATGGGCTTGTCACACTTGGTTGAGAAAGCTCTTTTGTCAAATACTTTAAGTGAGGTGCTTGATAAAAGTGTTAGTGATTGGCCAATGGAAGAGACTTCATCGTTTGCTAAGTTGGCCTTAGAGTGTTGTGAGTTGAGAAAACGTGATAGACCAGATCTTGGTACCATTGTCTTACCTGAATTAAATAGAATATCGAATTTATGGGATGATGAGAACAAACATCCCCTTTCTTAACACATGGGTTGAGACCATCTTCATCTTACTCAATCTTTGTGTGCAATCTTGCTTCATGAAATTGATATTATATAATAAAATTTTACATTCTAAATATTTTTTAATGAAGCATATGCATGACATAATAGTTATGGACTATTGATTCAATTACTATTGTTTATTAAGCAATATATTTTACACTTTTTTTTATTTTATTATATGTTCTCAAACGGGTTTGGGGTCTAAAGAACGATTATTGCTGCTCCTTCCTTCGGTCGATCACTGTCACTCCAAGTTTCCTGCTTCGCCTTCCTCCTCCCGGTCGTTTGGGCTCACAGGCTGGGATGGTACCTGCAGAAGACACTCCACCGCTCAAGTCAGTCAGGGTGTCGGCACTCGGTTGTCAGAGTACTGTAGATAATGACGTATCTGGTTCTTCGAATTTGAGCTATTTATATTACCTTAATGGGTCTTCGTTGGTGGACCGGATTAGGAGGTTGGTTCGTGTTTAGGGTTTTGCTAAACAACTATTAATTGTGAATTAACCTTGCTGACTTTGTCAACCCATGGCTCGTCGTCATGGGTCGGTCGGCCACGTGTCGTCGCGTGGCCTCCTTGTAGTGGTTGGGTGGTTAGATGGTTCGAGTGTCGGCCGACTCAGTGAGTCGTCCAACCGTACCTGTACACTTGCCCCCCAGGCTCGAGAGCTGGTACAGCCGAAGAGTCTGAGTACTGGTTTCCGGTCAGTGATGTGATGATGGGTGAAGTGACTGGAGGCGGCGTCTGAACGGGTGATGTGACGCGCATTTATGAGGGGGTTTTGGGCGCCAAATGACGTGGACCGTTGGATCAAGCAAATCCAATGGTTGAGATTTTTGTGATGTTTGGGCTTCCGAGTCATTTTCGGACTATAAATAGGCATTGCCAACAGTGGCTTCTCGCGCTTCATGATTGTCATTGTGCTCCGAGACCCGAACGGTTGCGATCGATCTGTGCTGCGCTCTTAGTTCGTCTGAGGTTAGTCATGTCTTCTCATTCTCGTCCTACGTCTTCTTCTTCGACCGCTCCCTCTCCTCTTCCCTCTCCTCTTCGTCCTCGTCCTCTTCGTCTTTTTCTTCTTCTTCATCCACTTCCACCTCCAACAAAATCCTTTTGGTCGGGGCAATTCAAACCATTGCCCCAAAGACAGAGGAAGTGAGGGGCGATGATGCGGGCATTGCATCGGATCGGTCGAGCTCATCTGAGCGACCGCACCCTCATGAGGGCCCTGACTGGATCAATCCCAAAGTGTTTGGGATCGCGTCCGTCTTTCATACGGACGCCTCTATTGCAGATTTTTTTAATAGGGTTCCTGTTCTGAAGGCTTCTGCCAGGGAATCCCTATTGTCGTTCGGTCCTTGTTCATTGGACGACCGTGTATACAAAGTTCAGTCATCTACCGAACCCCCATTCTTCTTTATGTATAATTGTCTTTTTTTTTTTACTTGCATGTGTCGCTTCCTTTCGACATGTTTACGGTGGATGTCCTTAGGGCACTTAATGTGGCGCCGAGTCAATTGCACTCGAATACGTGGGCATCCATGCAGACTTTTCGCGTGGTGTGCCGAACGTTCAGTGTGCGTCCCGTTGCAAATTGTTTTCTTCACTTCTACACCTTTCATCCGTCCGACCCGGTTGGCTGGCATTCCTTGGTCAGCCGGGCAATGTTTTGTTCAAAGCCTTCATGGCTTCCTACAAGAACTTTAAAGAAAGATTCTTTAAGGTATTTGTGGAGTCGGTGGGCACGCCGTATTTCTTTGACGCAGCCGGCCAACTCAGATTTCCTTTGTTTTGGACAAGGAATCCAACAAAGATAAAAGAATGACCTCGTCCGATCAACCTAAGTGTTGGCGAGCAGGAGGTTTTCGCTTTGTTTGATAGCTTTCCTGAAAACCTCCCCTCTCGGGCGTTGATGTCCTTGTACTCAAAGTCCGACCGAGAAGCGACCTTTGAGGATATGTTAACACCTTTAGACCTTCGGTCGTTGGTTTTGAACCTTTGACTGACACTTTGTTTTTTGTTGCAGCAATCACAAAAAGAGAAGCCCCTCAGGCGGTCGGGTTACTGAAAGCTTTCAAGGATCGTGTGAAAGAGAAGAAAGGGTGCGCGGGCACCGGGACCCCTCAGATTGAGCGAGCGGGTCCATCCTCCAAGAATCCAAAGAAACGAGCGAGGGAGGGCAACAACATCGTCCGAACATATCGCTCACCCGGTGAGATGCCCGTCCATCCCTCCGAGTTGAGCGCCAATCAATCTTGACTCGTCGCCAACCAACGACTTCAACCGGCCAATTCCGTCAGCGATCACGATGCTGGTGGTGGCTGTTCAACAGTCACCCCTATCGGTGTTGGGGGGTGACTTGCGTTTTTCTGGGGTAGTGAACTTCAATTTGCCCCCCAACATCGAAGATTTGATCCGAGCAGTCCCTAAGGACGACCTGCTCGAAGGCGATATTGAGATGATGTGCCACGGTCTCATTCTGGCCCGCCATGGAGCAGCGGCGCGTGGAAGAAGTCTCCCGATTGGAGCACGAACTCCTGGCGGCTTCGGGCAACGTGAAGCAAGCTATGACCGCCAACACAACTTATGAGAAAAAGCTGTGTGACCAAGCTGCCGAGCGGGAGCTCGACGCCACTCGGATGACCGAGTTGGAGCGGCTGCAGGCCAACATAGTTGTCGAGAATGCGCGGTTAAAGAAGGCCATGGAGGAGGCCAGCCGCAGGGAGGCTTCCATGGAAGAAGAGGTTGCTTCCTTGAAGAAAGGGAAAAAGGCAGTGGAGGTCGAGCTCGAGAAGATCATGGATGACACCATGGCCTTGATCAACCACAACTTCGATCTTGGCGTCCGACAGACTAGAGTGTTATACGGGGGCCTCCACCTTCTGGTTAATTTGACCAAGAGATAGAGGTCTTTGATGGCCGTCTCGTCCCTGCGGATGAGGTTCAGACTTTGCAGAGTGCCGCCTAGCCTACACCGTGCACCGAGTGAGGATGCTGAAAACCGTAACTAACTTAGATTTTTAGCTTTTGTATCCTTGTTCATTTTGTATTTAACTTTGATGCTACTTTGCCCTTGTGTTATCAATGTTTGGACTTATTGAATTACTATACAACTCATTATCATGGGTAATTGGAGTTAAAAAAAATGGAAAGCAAAAAGTACATTCATATAAAAAAAATACAATTAAAGATAGATATAATATACAATACTAAGATAAATAATTTCTTAAGGTTAATAATTAACTACTTGCTATCCGTTTATCATTACATATAAAAGTACTTATATAAATTATTATAACATTGATTTATTATAATTTTGTTTTATTCATTATTTTTTTAATTAGTATTGGTAATTTTTTTTATCTAAATAACTATTATTTATTGTGGATTTTTTATAGGTAATAATAAATATATATAAAAAATAATTAAAAGTGTGCATTATTAATATATATATATATATATATATATATATATATATATATATATTAAAAGCGAACAATAAGAGTATGTTTATTTCATCGAAACCGAATTAATATATTTAAAATTTTAAAATCCATTATTTTAAAAACATATTTGTTATAAGAAAATTTAGAATAAAATACGATGAAATATTTTTATATTTTATATAATTTTATTCTTTAAAAAATATAATATAATACATTTAGTTGGTGTAATTAAATAATTACATATAAAATATACATGCATGGTTAATTACTTATTAAGAAAATACTACCTTAAAACTAACTAAATATTTTTTCCTTTTAATCTTTGTTTATATACAATCAAGCATATATTTGATCCTTAAATCTTTTATTACCAAACATTAGTTATATATTTTTCTCTTTAAATCTTTTCAGTTGAAGAAAATACTAAATCCCTTACCTAGATTTTTTTTTTAATATTTTCAAATTAGGTTGGCTCACTGAGAACGTATATAAGGGACTCTTAAACCCTAAAACCCCGCACGACAAGAGTAACAGCAGAGACCAAGCAGAGAGGAAGAGACGAAGGTTCGCTGCAGCGAACGGTGGAGTATATTTGAACTGCGGGAAACACTCACAGCATAATCTTAACCCTTTATAATCAACTTAATCGCTTTTGTTTTCTTTCAATTGCGTTTCGCTATATGTAGCAGATGATAAAACTGGTTTATAGGTTGAAATTGCTTTTTAATTTTTTTTTTGCTCTTTTTAATATTTGATTGTTCAGCTTATAGATAGGTGTTTCAGCTTCAAATGGCGATTGACGGTAGTTTCAGCCTTCATTCTTCGCTTCGGAGATTCCTTGATCGATGTCCAAAGCTCCAGTGTTTTCCGCAGTTTGAGTCACTCCAGCAGAGGGTATTGCCTCCATTGTCAATTGTTTCCTCGTTTTTTCTTTTGAAAAATTAATCACCACTTGACAAATAAAACTTCTAGTGAAGAATTCAATGCAATACAACTGCATTCTGTACACACTTTGAATTTTGAAAAGTAGAAGTTCCCACACCACCTTTGAAATATACAATCATGGTTTTTTAATGCATGCTCTTATCATTGAAATATGTGGTACTAGAAAGTCTGGCAACTTAGTACTACTGTAGAAACTTTTGGAAATCACAAAATTTGTGTATCCCACTCTTGTTTGAGATGAGCTCCACTCATGATATGCCACTCTTCCCTGAATTTTAACCAATAAGAGAATTTTGTATTTTTTTTTTGTTTATTCATGTTTTTTTTTGGACAGGGAGAGGTGACAGAAGAGGAAGTAGTTAATGTGCTAGTAGGGGTGTTTCTGCATCCGAGTTATACAATTCCGTTGATGGGATGTTTCCGACCGATTGCTCAACACATTGTAGATAAAGCTGTTGCTCTGCTTCGTCTTGTGCCAAATTTGAGGTCTATTCCTGAGGACACTGCTCGTGAAGATGATCGTGACAGAGTTTTGGATGGAGTTGTGAATGTCATAGAGTTTTATTGTCAACAGGGAAGGGGTCTGGATCTTCATGAGCTTGCCTGTCTAGCTTTCTGTCGTGCTCTTGACATGGGTCCTTTTCTGTTGAGGTTCATATATTCCCGAGTCTTCTTTTCAATAGCAATGTTTATTTTTGTATTAGTTCTTCCATTTTGTCCTAAATAAAAGAAAGGCTGTACTTATCCCCCTACAACCCCATTTAATAATGTCAAGAATTAGAAAAATACACTTGAAGAATAAATATAAAAAGGAGAAAAAGGATTTCCAATTCTGAATTTCTGGCATAATGAAATGTTGAGTATGTACACTTCAATGTTATTATTATTTAAAAAAAATTAAATTATAGTTCATCGTCTGCTCTCTGAATCTTTGCATAATTACAAAGCGTACAGTGATTTGAGCTTAGTTTTGATGTATTTAGTAATTTCTATCTTCCTATCAACAGAAATGGCAGTTCTTTTAATAATGTTGGTTTCCTGTAATTTTTGTTGTGATCTGGGATTTTTTTCTAGCTTGTTTTGTTCTGGCTTATTTTTTAATCACATTATGTGATATTCTTTACTTTTTGATGCAGTTCTATATTAAACTATTTCAATTTTGCTCCTGCTCCATTTGAAAGATTTGCACTGAAACAAGTTATGGTCAGTATATCTTTTTGTAAAGATATTTTGAGAAATAGTTTTGACTCTTGCTTCTGCATATTGCTAAGTATAATGCCTTATTTTCACACAGGTCGAGACCCATGAACTGCATGTAGCACAAATATCATACCGTTTCCTTCTAATGGAATGTGAAATTTTTGCAAAGCTTTGGGACTGGTCTTGTTTTCTTCACCTTGTAAAAGAATCATGCAAATCAGATCTTAAATGGTGCGTGGTGCAGATATTGAGTGTTCTGCTCAAATTAGGTTATAAAGCCACTGAAAACTTAAATATTGGGGCTGAGGAAGCATTTTCTTGTCTATTGTGGTTAGTAATGTTTACTTTTTTTTGGCCAAATGTTGTACTTAAATATAGTGCTTGTTTAATTATAAATCTTCAACTTTCCATATTCAGCTGGGAAGAGTTCTGTCAGGACACATCACTAGAGAAAGCTGGTTGCTATGTCAAGCCAATAGCAGACTATGTGTCCAGTTCTCCAGATAGAACCATGGATTTGAATAATGAGAACTGTTTAAAATCCTCTGGCTTTAATTATATGCCAGATAGTTCACCAAAACTTCATGAGTTGCAACTACATTTAAAGAGGCAACGACTTACCACAAGGTACAAGTTATTTTATTTGAATTTGAAAAGCTGATGTTTTTAAGATGCATTGGGAGTTTAATTTTTGGATAATATGCGCTTACATTTATAGTGCTTGAACTTTCTTAAATGATTCTTTTTATGCTTTTCTTTGGTTTTTTTCTTTGGAAACTTTCTGATATTCCGTATTTCATTTGGATTACCCTTGATTTTTGACGTCTTCTGTAATTTTAGGGATGATATTTCAGTAAGTAATACATTTGTATTGACCTCAATGGTGAAGAAAAGTTATGATAGAGTTCTTTTGGCAGTCAGTCAGAAGTGGCCTGTTCTTTTATATGGCCCCACTGGTTCTGGAAAATCTGCTCTCATTGCCAAGCTGGCTCAGGATAGTGGAAATCAAGGTATGCCTTAGTATTTACTGTTAGTTATTATTATTTGTTTTCCCTTGTCTACAAATTGATGAGCATATAGAGATAAAAGAACATATCATAGATTTTTTTATTGGGGGCAGCTGGGTGGTTTGGGCTATGGGTAAATTAATAGTCATTACATGCTTAATGGAAAAAGGAAACTAAAGATTGGTTTTATACACTTTCTTCATGATTTAGGTGAAGAGAAATATATTGAACTAGAGCCTTTTTTGGGCCTCCTTGACACTATTAATTCTTCATCTCACTTGAATAAAATGGTTTTCTGGGTTTTGGTAGAAGTGTAGGTGAAGTTTTTCTTTTAATTTAGTATTTGATATTGATTCAGTGCAAAGCTTTTTGCATTCTTCTATAGTGTTTATTTTTTATTGTTAACTGTTTTTTATTTTGTTTTGGAGGATTACATATCCTCTTTACATTGTCTTCATCTCAATAAGTGCATGCTTGAAAATGCTTAAATTTTGAAAATAATTTAGTTATTTTTCAAAATCTATCAGAGGAAGCTAGTAAAAGTAAGAGCTTATTTTCTGAAATAAGTTGAACCAAACTTGCTCTAAATTTGTTCTTTTATTCTTGTTTACATCAATAATTTTTTGTGCTCTTATTGCAGTTCTATCAATCCAGATGGATGACCAAATTGATGGTAGAACATTGGTTGGAACTTATGTCTGTACAGATAGGCCTGGGGAGTTTAGATGGCAGCCTGGATCACTTACCCAGGTTTGTTTTGACAGTTTCTATCATATCTAATCATCAAACTCATACAGTTTACTTGCAATGTATGCCTAGATAATATCAAGTAAGCTGGCTGCTTATTATTCTTGTGTACTGTCTTAATCTCAGGCTGTGCAGAATGGGTTGTGGATTGTTTTTGAGGATATCAACAAAGCACCATCTGATTTGCACTCCATATTAGTACCTTTATTGGAAGGGGCTGGTTCATTTGCAACAGGACATGGGGAGGTAATTTCTTTGCACTTTACACTTAAATAATGTTATTGGAGTCCAATTTGTTATATATTTCTTTTTCAGGTTTAGTTTGTTTTAGTAAGTGACATTATGCCTAATTCAACCTCATAAAACTGGCCTGTAAAGTGATGATTGCACTTCACTTATATATTATAATCTTGCCTAATTCCTAGTCGATGTGAGATCTTTAGTACCTATGTTATAATCTTGCCTAATATCGTTATCCCAAAAAAATGGAAACAAATTTATGGGTGGTCTATCAGGAACCTAATAATTGTGTTATTTATAATAGTCTTAAAGAACTTGATTATGATAGACTATGATACCATCTTTGTAAGTGAGTTTATGCCTAATTCAACCTCACAACTAGCTTGTAAGGTGAGGATTGCATCCCACTTATATATTATAATTTGACCTAATTCCTAGTCAATGTGGAATCTCTAATAGTTTGGTATATTTGATATGTTTATGTGTCACATTTTGAAGTAGTTGTCTCAAAGAATGACCATCCTTTTTGAAACTCCAAGTGTTGAATGTTCAGATAATTTGTTTCCATTTTTTTGGGATAAGGATATTCTAGTTGAAGGAATGTAAATCCCACGTAGGTTTAGAAATTCAATTAAGTTGAAAACAACAGTAGGCCAAGTAGAAAAAGTGGCTGAAATGCTACAAGCTAGTCCTGTGCATATTAGCGAAGCAGTTCACTTGAAACAGACAGCCATATGTGGAGAAATTGTAGCTCCAAAGAGAAGCAAAATGACAATTATAAACAACTTCAATATGGATACATGATTAAATCATAGTCTGTGTTCTTTTAAAACCCTCAAAATATATTATGAAAATCTGCCTAGGTGAAAATATTTATCTTGTGTGCACCATGAATCCTAAACACATTTCACTAGAAAGTATCTGCTTTGTAAGTCATGTCACTTTTCTAGTAAGTGTTTTTAATTTCACTGCTACATTTGGGTGAAACTAGTGTAAATGTTACCAAAGTGCTAAATTTTATGCCAACTTGCCTGTCCATTCCTCTGCACTTGTCACTAACTTGGAAGCATTACATATTCTGCAGGTAGTAAGGGTGGCTGAATCTTTTAGAATTTTTTCAACTATTGCTGTTTCTAAGCTTGACACATCTGAGAGTGCAGGTTTTTACCTTACGTCTTTCAAGTTTTCTATTTCATTGTTATTTTTTACAATATGATTTTTTTTGATACTCATGCTAGTTTGGTACTTCAGTATGAATCCTTTCCAATGAATGTTGGTTATAAGAAGAGACCAACATTTTGTGGAAGTTCACAGTAAATACAGTCCTTCGATACATTACGTTGAAACATGATGCATGCATCTTTGAAGGAATACAAATATAATGTTGTTTCAAGTTCTTTGCATCAATGAATTCCCAGGATGCATGCATCTCTGTTTCAATGGCCTATCATTGTTTCCATTTACTGTGGAGTTTTTATATGGAGAAAATTTCATTTATAAGATTTTTTGCAGACTATTTGTGCTTTTTAATCCATCCACTTCACGGTGGGAAAACTTGGTTGTTTTTGTTGAACAAACTTCATGTTTTTTCTCCTTTTTTGGACTACAAATGAGATGCTGACTTTTTTGTTCTTGAAGGTCAAAATTCATTGAGTGTCTTTTGGAGAAGAGTGATGGTTCCGCCACTTGATAATCAAGACTTGCAAGATATACTTAAAGTGAGGTATCCGGATTTGGAGCTCCATGTTAGCCAACTCATAGGTATTGATATGATATTTTGTTAATTTTTAGTTTCACGCAAATACATGTGTTTATTTGTAAGAACTTCAAGTGATGCATTCATTATTTTATTGCTGCTGAAGATATCTATGTATGCATGCATGTAAATTTTTTGGCAGAAACCTTTGAAAGGGTAAACAATATTTCCATGCTTCAATTTGCTGGTTTTCACCCGGGCAGTTCTACTTCTGTTTTCCGTGCCTGCAGGTTCTCATTAAGGTAATTAATGTATTAGTATTTTTACTGTGCCTGTTTCGTCAATTTTCAATTATTGATGTGACTTTTGATTATCTGTGTCAGGGATCTCCTTAAATGGTGCAAAAGGATTGCAGGTTTAGGATTTAGTCCTGATGGTAGCTTATCTGAAAACCAATGTTTTTGCGTGTATAAGGAGGTTTGACTTTTAAGTTCTTTATATCTTTTCTTTTCCTCATAATATCTTTCCTAGACTTGCTTCGTGTTTAACCATTGTCTTGTATCTCAGGCTGTTGACATATTTGCGTCCTTTTCATCTTCAATTAAAAACCGTTTGTCAGTAATGAAAGAGATAGCTGAGTTGTGGAAATTACCTGTTTCTGTTGCTGAGACCTTGTATCCCCTAGACAAACCTATAGTTCAGGTTTTATCTAATGCAATGCAAGTATTTGCTTCATGATTTTTGCTACATCAGTTTCTCATTTCTGTATGTTAAATGCAGGATTCTATCACTTATTTTAGAATAGGCCGAGTTTCCCTGCAGTACACTGAAAAACCTGTAAGCATTCCGTCTAGTGAATTGACAACTTTAAGTTTAAATGATGATACAATTTTGGTAAAAGGTCTCATTTTCCCTTGGTATTGCTATTTTTGTTTTCAAATGCAGTTACAACAACATAAAAGACCTTTTGTTGAGATTCGTAGTTCTCTGCATGTTTTGGAGCGCATAGCATGCTCTGTCAAGTATAATGAGCCTGTACTCTTGGTTGGAGAAACTGGTACTGGGAAGACTACCATTGTTCAAAATTTGGCATTAAGGCTTGGTCAAAAGCTCACAGTTTTTGTATGTTACGAATTTCTCTATTTTCTATTCTTATTTTACGTTATTTATAAGTGTGTTTCAAGTGTGTTTGAGTGACACATGATGGTGGTTTTTTCTCCAGAATCTGAGTCAGCAAAGTGATGTTGCTGACTTACTAGGGGGTTTTAAGCCTGTGGATGCTCAGTCTGTGTATTTGTCCCTTTACAGAGAGTTCAAAGAACTCTTTACCAAGACATTTTCTGTAAAGGTATTTATTTTTTGTTTTTATTTATATTTTGTGTGCAGTCATTGCTAATGGCTCTATTGCTTTGCTTCTGTTCAGAATAATGGAGGCTTTATTACTTATCTACATGAGTATATAGAAAGTCATCGAAAGAAGTTTTTGATTGATAAGAATGGGGAAGCTCTGTTGAAAGGATTGCAAATAGCAGTTGGAAAGTCAGTTAAGCATATACAACCCGGATCTTCTAAAAGGCGTAAAAGGCCATTAGAAGATCAAATAATCCAATCTTGGGAGAGATTTTGTATAAAACTGCATAATGTCTGTCAAAGTAATCCTTCTTCAGCGATGATGTTTTCTTTTGTAGAAGGAAGTTTTGTTACCGCTCTTAGAAAGGGTGAGTGGATTTTGCTTGATGAGGTGAATTTGGCTCCTCCAGAAACCTTGCAAAGAATTGTGGGTGTTCTAGAAGGGGAACATGGTGTGCTATGTTTAGCTGAAAGGGGTGATACAGATTATATACATCGCCATCCAAATTTCCGTGTATTTGCCTGCATGAATCCAGCAACAGATGCAGGGAAGCGGGATTTGCCCTTCTCTTTAAGGAGTAGATTTACTGAGTATTTTGTTGATGATGTTTTGAATGACGAGGATTTAAGTCTATTTATTAGTCAGTTCATTAGTAGTGGCTATATGGATCAACAGTTGGTAAATAAAATTGTGTGTTTCTATAAAGAAGCAAAAAAGGAATCTGAAGAGAGGTTGCAGGATGGTGCTAACCAGAAACCTCAATATAGTTTAAGGTCCCTTTATCGTGCTCTGGAGTATATGCGGAAGGCAGAAAGAAAATTTGGATTGCAAAAGGCATTATATGATGGGTTTAGTATGTTTTTTGTTTCTTTGTTGGATGGATCCAGTGCTGAAATTATGAGGAAAAAAATATCATCACTTCTGTTAGGAGGTCACATGCCTCCACATGTACATTTTTCCTACTATTTAGAGACGTCCAAATCTGATGGATATTCAGGGAATTATGTTCAAACTAAAACTGTACAGGAGCATCTTGGGAATTTGGCACGTGCTGTTCTAATGAGATATCCCATCCTCTTGCAGGGACCCACATCCAGTGGGAAAACTAGCCTTGTTCAGTATCTTGCTGCAATAACTGATCATGATTTTGTGAGAATCAACAATCATGAACATACTGATTTGCAGGAGTATCTTGGTTCTTATATAACTGACACTACTGGAAAGCTTGTTTTTAATGAAGGTGTTTTGGTTAAAGCTGTAAGAAATGGTCACTGGATTGTACTTGACGAGCTTAATTTGGCTCCATCTGATGTGTTGGAGGCATTGAACCGATTGCTTGATGATAACAGAGAGCTTTTTGTTCCTGAGCTGCAAGAAAGAATTCAAGCTCATCCAAACTTTATGCTTTTTGCTACTCAAAATCCACCTACACTTTATGGTGGCCGCAAAATGTTGTCCCGAGCGTTTCGTAATCGTTTTGTCGAGATTCATGTTGGTGAAATTCCAGATAATGAGCTCAGCAAAATACTGGCAGATAGATGTAAAATCTATGTTGGTCATGCTGAAAAAATGGTTGAAGTGATGAAGGATCTTCGATTGCACAGACAGAGTAGCAGAGTCTTTGCTGGCAAACATGGATTTATAACACCACGAGACTTGTTTCGTTGGGCTGATCGCTACCAGAGATTTGGCAACTCTTATGAAGATTTGGCCAGAGATGGCTATTATCTTTTGGCGGAAAGGCTACGGGATGAGGATGAGAAGTCTGTTGTTCAAGAAATTCTGGAAAAGCACTTTCGGGTTAAACTAAACATAAAAAATTTGTATGAACAGGTATTGTTCTTTTAGTCTTTTCTGCTCATCTGTGATTAGCCAGTGCTCTTTACCATTGTGCTGTCCTGGCCTTTTTTGTATGCCTTTTGACTTTGGGATGTGGGATCTTATCACTTTGTAATTAGTATGTGTACTTGAAGGAAAATATGGAAGGCTACTTGCGTATGCTTTCCTTGACTTAGCACTGAAAACTTATTATGCAAATTATATCTTGAATTAAAGTTATTTCAAGCTGATAGTTGTGATGTTCTGTCAAATTTTTCTCCATATATTTTCATTTTTTTCCATCATATACAAATTCCTGTGTTATTGATAACTTATCATATAATCTGGACTTAAATTCAGAACTTTTGTTTGTAGCTATGTATATATAACGAATCATATAATCGGGATTTAAATGCAGAACTTTCGTTTGTACTTATATATTATAATACATTGTATTTGTTGATGACATGCTGTACATGGTAACATCTGATTTTCAAGATTGAGTTGTTGGGTGTTGGTTTGGATATTATTCTTGCTGTTCAGATTAGTACATATTGTTTCCTTTTTCAATACCTAAAGGATTGAAGAAGGTTGGAAATTACATTTATCTTGATCCAACATTTTTAACTGTATTTCAGATATCATGTAGAGGCAACTCTTCTTCCAATTTGTTTGTTGGTTTTGGAGGTTCAGATGGTCTAGAAAGGTATGAACTCATTGTTGCCTTTCCCTTTTTGTCCAAAGTCTTAGGTTTAATGCCTCTTATTGTTTATTTATGCAGTGTACTCTTGACCAAAGGTATGCAGAGGCTGTACTTTCTTGTGGAACGCTGCTATAATTTACGTGAGCCTGTACTGCTTGTTGGGGAAACAGGTGGAGGAAAGACTACTGTGTGTCAGTTATTAAGTGCTTGTTTGCAGTTAAATTTACGCACTTTGAATTGCCATCAGTATACAGAAACATCTGATTTTATTGGGGTTGGTTTTCTCATGACTTTTCTTTTAATCATTCTTGTAAGGACTTCAAACAGATATACATATACTACTAATATTAGCTGAAAGTCTTACTAGAAAATGTTTTCCAGGGATTCCGTCCTATGCGAGAGAGATCTGCGCTGATTTCTGGGTATAAAGAGATCATTGAAAAGTTGAAGAAACTAAAGACTTGGAAATACTTTCCTATGGACCTTGTGAGTGTTCTTTTTTCTTTTTTATCTTCTTAGGATCAAACCAAGAATTTTTAAGTTCTGGATGTGTATATGTTTCGCTTAGCTTTTGCTGCATTTAAGGCTTTTGTATATGCACAATGATTCTTCCCTCTTCCTTTTTTATCTGAATCAATGCTATTGAGATATAGAGATTTCTGATTTGTCATTTTCTGCTACAGTCTTCTGATATCAATGATGCTTCTTCAACTCTTGATCTACTGAGTGGTATGATAAGGAAATGTAAAGAAGGTCAAGTTTGTAGTTTGGATATCAGCAGAGAAGAACTTAAGGCTCTTGAGCAAATTAAGTTGGATCTCAATGGCTTGCATCAAAAGTGGCAGAGCATATTTGTGTGGCAGGATGGTCCTCTCGTAGAAGCAATGAGAGATGGTGATCTTTTTCTTGTGGATGAAATATCTTTGGCTGATGATAGTGTACTTGAGAGACTGAATAGTGTGTTGGAACCAGAAAGGATGCTAGTAAGTTTGATATCTCTATTGTCACATTTAAACTTGCTTCTTTATGCAGTTTTAGACTTAGATTTTGAGACTTTTCTTTTTTGTGGTTGCAGTCTTTGGCTGAGAAAGGAGGGTCTGATCTGGAGAAGGTTACTGCACATTCAAATTTTTTTGTTCTTGCAACAATGAATCCTGGTGGTGATTATGGTAAGAAAGAGTTATCTCCAGCACTACGCAATCGCTTTACAGAGATATGGGTTCCTGCTGTTAATGATCTAGATGATCTTCAAGGCATTGCTCTGAAAAGGTGCCTTTAATTTTCCATATTTTATTACGAACTTCAGTGTTTAGATGATTTAAATCTATTACCTGCTTATTTGATTTTTTTTGTGCAGAATTTCTAAGTTTAAAGTTACAGGCAACTTATGTCCTGCATATCAAGAAACACTCTCACTTATTGTTGATGCTATGATAAGTTTTTTTGAGGTATGTCATGTATAGGTTTGCTATAGAAGTCATAAATTGTTCACTTTTTTGCGTGTAAAGAATGTGGATTTGGTTCATTAAGTTACTATTTTCCATGGATTCTTTTTACTTCTTTCCCTTAAAAGAAATGGCATGGTGAATCTTAAGTTTGGAGAAGCTAAAAAATATAAGTTTAATAAGGAAGAGAGGAAATTACGTTCCCCAAAATCTTGTTTGAGGAGCAAAAGCTTATCTATTTTGAAGTGCTAGCTTCTCCTCCTCTGTGGTCTCTCTTCCGGACATCTGAATCTGGAATTTTAACATAAGTCTAGACAGGTAGAACAACTTATCTGAACACAAATATAAACAATTTAGCTGAAATAGACGTGGCTACATCACCTAGGATTACACAGCCACTTGGTCCAAATTTCATTTGCAAGTTGGAAGAATGGATATCAATGTTTCCCAAGTAGATAATATGATCTGAACACTGATCTTTGCAAGAGGTGCATCTTGAGATTTGGCAGTGAAGTAGGCTATCAAGCTATATTTACCGTTTCCCATCTCCTGTTCAGTAAAACTGCTTTTTATTCAATCATGCTGCCTCGACTGTTGATTGTACTGATGGATATTTACTGTTGGTATATAATTTTTATTCATAAAGAATATTCAAATCCTCAAATAACCTCTACTCTGTAGAGTGTATCCATATCACTGCAGATTCCTTTGATCATGTTCCTGTACTATTTTTGTACCCTACTCCTGGACACCACTATACCCACTATTTTTGTTATATTTCTTATCATTTGGATGCCTCCAATTAGGTTCATATAAACAGGTTTACCTCTTTCCCCGTTTGCACCAGGTTACTGAAATTTGTTATATTATTCTTTCACATTGCTTTGTAGCAGAGTTGTGTCTGTCTTTCCCAATTAAGGGTTTGATGTGTTTTCTCAGTGCTTCTTCAATGTATTTCTCTTCTTCATCTTACTGTCTCCACACAAATAAAAATGACTTGGTGTATTTAGGTTATTGGTTCATAATATTGTAGCGTGTAATTTTATTAGGATATTTGAATTCTACTATTACACTGTCGTTTTAGTGACGCGTTCTTTGATCCATTATATATTATTATTCACCTGCTATTTATTATTCGCATGCATTTCAGTGGTTCAATAACTTGCATCCGGGGAGAATGCTTACAGTGAGAGATCTCATTTCTTGGGTTGATTTTTTTATTACAATGGAGAAAAGCTTAGGACCAGAGCATGCACTTCTTCATGGAGTATTTCTTGTTTTGCTTGATGGCTTAAGTCTAGGTATGATCTGTTTGTTTATGATTTTTCGTGTATACTACTTCCCTTATTTTTTATGTAATATCTGTTTTTTTACCTTATATTGGTTACCTATTTATATGTCCTGGGTAAAAAGACCCCAAGCCCAAATAGGCAAAATGTGTAAGTTGAGAAGTTTGGCACCTTGATATTGGCTCTTTGCCACTTGGGGCTTTGGTATCTTCTGGCGATTGGGATGTGTTAAACATTTTCCATTTGGGCCCAAAACAGAATAATATCAAAATCTTTCTTGTTTGAGTTGCATGAGGAATTAAGTTTTATTTTTGGGCTTGATTCTGTTATTATGTTTCCAGATGTATTTTTTTTGGCAAGAAGAGTTCTACAATATTGTAACTAAAAGTTTTAAAATTAATAATAAATTGAATATTTGTTATGATTGTTGTGGTGGTAGGTAGTTGTAGTGATCATGGTATTAGGGTAAATGCAACATTTTAATACTCAACTATCATAATTTTTCGAATATTACTTCTCAAGTATTATTTTCTACACATTTTCCACTTCCAATTTTTGCACATTTTATGATGTAATGAAGAGCTGGTGTGTCCTTATAAAATGACATCTTTTTATCGTATTTTTTTTTTGTGTGAAATGATGTTTTGTTACCAACATTATGGTAAAATGTGTGGAAAAAAAGTTGAGAGGTAAAATGTGTAAAAATTAAAAGCTTGATGATAAAATGCGCAAAAGTAATACTTGGGTTGTCAAATTTGTAAAATGATAATTGTTGAATGGTAAAATGTGCTATTAAAAGCCTTTATATTATTGTCGTATGTCATAAAGCAACATTGCTTAAGGATTAAAGCTGTTAGGTTAATACAACAAATGGTTGTGTATCGCACAAAGCTTCATTAATAACCTCCCAAATTTCCTGAAGCAGAAACACCATTCAAACACATTGTAGAATTTTGCATAGACATTTATGTTTATTGACAGTTGCTAAACTTTTACCAGGGACAGGACTTTCCAAAAGGGATGCTGCAGAGGTAAGGGAGAGATGTCTTTCCTTTCTTCTACAGAAGTTAAAGGTATGTTTCTCCCCTTGTTATTCATCATTTATGTACTACATTGAAAATGAGAGCATTTAATATTTATTGCCCTTCCAAATAGTTTAGAGTGTGTGAGCTTTTTACAGTGTTCTACAAAAGTTTAGAGTATGTGTCGGCTTTATAAATCTTTTATCACAATTCCTCTTGAAATTGAATAACACAATTATCCAGCTACCAATCTTACGGTAAAAATAATTTTCATGGAAATATAGCAAGCCAAAGAAAATATAGCAGATATTAGAGATCAGTAGAGTCACTGTAATCTGTTAGAGTTCAATTATGATCAAACGGAAAACTAATCTGTTACAGAATTGCATGACTATGAGTATTTCTATGATCAGTCTATATAACTAAGTTGACAGAAAGCTAATCTGTTACAGCAGCTATAAAAAGTGTAAAGTAGCAGAAAATACAAAAGGCACATATAATGCACAAGTATCTCTAACAAATTTGTGTAAATTTCTTTTACGATGCAGTCAGTTATTTCCCAGTTTTGTAAAATTCTTATGAATGCTTTTGTTTTTATTGTTTTATGGTTCAATTTGTTTGTGGAGTGCTTACATTTGTATTTTAATGTTAGCTCCAAATTAAAAAAGTTGTAAATGTTGACTGGACTATTCTCTCAGGTTGATGAAAGTAATTTATTATATTCAAAGCTTTCAAGAATGGGAAACTACAGTTGGGGAGAATTTGGCTCCGCTATGGATGTGCCACACAGTAATAATGCTCATCATGACGATTTATTTGGCATTGATCCGTTCTATATCAATAAAGGTAATAATGTGGTGCTGCAATTCTGTCATCTGATTTGGTTTTGTAAAAATATTATTTTTATTTTTGTATACTATCATCTATCAATTGGGGTTTTTCCACCTAAAATAGTTTAATTTGTAAAGGACAAAGTGGTGTTATGAGCTAATGAATAATTGTTTTGTTTATATATTTTCATTTATCTGATTCACTAAATACTTCCATTATGATTATCTCTTGTGTTTATTTGGCATTAATTTGTTTTGCACATATAGGTATTGGCATTGTTGAGGATGGTGGGTTTGAATTAATGGCACCTACTACTTGCAGGAATGCTCTGAGAGTTTTGCGGGCTATGCAGCTTCCAAAGCCTGGTATGTTGCTTCATTTATATTTGAATTTTATTTAATTATGTCTGAAGTTTCATATTTAAATCATTAAATTTCTTTGTTTTAAATGATTGTACATATGCAGTTTTACTAGAAGGTAGCCCAGGTGTAGGGAAAACTAGTTTAATCATTGCCTTGGGAAAATGTTCTGGGCACAAAGTGGTACGAATAAACTTTTCTGAGCAGGTCAGTAATCAGTCATGGTTGAGACTTAGTTTTTTATAATAATTTGTTCGACTTCATTTGTGTGATCTTAAAAGTTCTAAGTCTAATATTTTCTATTGATATATGTATTTCTGGTGCAGACTGATATGATGGATCTGTTAGGGTCTGATTTACCTGTTGAAAGTGATGAGGGCATGATGTTTTCTTGGTCTGATGGCATACTATTGCAGGTTGATTGTTTTATACTGTAACATTTCATGTTCATCTCTGCTTTTGATATATGTTTTTAATTTTCAACTGAAATTTGCAGGCATTGAAGGAAGGCTGTTGGGTTTTGCTGGACGAGCTTAATCTTGCTCCACAATCTGTTTTAGAAGTATTTTTACTCATCAATCTTAATCTCCATTTGTTCCTCTTCTGTGTCTTCTTTGCTTTAACACAGTTCTCTTTGTAACAGGGTTTGAATGCTATTCTGGACCACAGAGCTGAGGTGTTCATACCAGAGTTGGGAAATACTTTTAAATGTCCACCATCATTTAGAGTTTTTGCTTGTCAGAATCCATCACATCAAGGTGGTGGCCGAAAAGGCCTTCCTAAGTCATTCCTAAATCGATTTACAAAGGTATGCTGATGGTCTGTTTTTATTTTATTTATTTTGGGCCTATAGAAGTTGAAACATAGATATGTGTGGAATCCAAAGTCTAAACCCCCCTGTGTAGTAGTTAGAATTATGTATAACCTAAAGAGGCTCTAATTATGTTTTGTTTTGCTGTGTTTAATAAAGGTGTCCTGTTTCAGAATATTTTTCCTCTTTTCTTAAATAATATTGTCAGTCAAATATTTTCTTTTGTACTCAATATGCAAGATTTATCAAATCTGTGTTTTTGGTTGTTGATACAGGTATACATTGACGAGTTAGTTCAGGAAGACTATCTATCCATCTGTGAATCAAAATTTCCGACCATCCCTCAACCTTTACTTTCAAAGCTAGTCTTATTCAATAAAAGGATGCACGAAGACACCACAGTAAATCAAAAGTTTGCCAAGGATGGATTCCCATGGGAGTTCAATCTTCGTGATATATTTCGGTCTTGTGAGATAATTCAAGGTTCTATTATTCATATTCCTTTCACTTCTAAATTGAATCTACATTTTTTTCCTGGTTTCTTCTTTTTATTTTTAATGTCCGTTAGAGAGTCATTCCCTTTTTTATGCTGATAGTTTGTTTTATTCAATTTAGGTGCACCGAAGCACTCTGGTTTGTATTCCTTCTTGAACGTTGTTTATATTCAGAGAATGCGTACAGCAGCTGATCGCAAGGAAGTCTTAAAAGTTTTCAAGGAGGTATTTGAGGTGACACCGTGTATAAATCCATATCCTCGTGTTCAACTCAACTCAGAACATTTAATGGTGGGCAGTGCTACTATTAAGAGGAATAATGTCCAATTAAATACATCCTCTAGCAAACAGCTCCTGCTGCTGCCTGAATTACGTCAAAGTTTGGAAGCTGCTGCTCAATGTGTAGAGCGTCAATGGTTATGTATCTTGACTGGGCCTTCATGCTCTGGGAAAACTTCACTGATAAGATTACTAGCTAATCTTACGGGCAATGTGTTAAATGAAATTAATCTTTCATCTGCAACAGATATATCTGAACTATTGGGATCTTTTGAACAGTATGATGTCTTGCGTAATTTTTTCAATGTAGTTGCTCAAATTCAGCGCTATGTGAATGAGTTCGTTTGTTTGCAACTGGAGGCTTCAACGGATGCAATTTTCACGGAAACAGATTTCTATATCAGATGGATTGCTTTCCTCTCTAGCTTTAAATTCGACAGCTTGTCATCTTCTGCTACAAATTATGTTGAAAACCAGGAGAAAATAGTATGTTCTCTTAGTTTGTTCATTGAACAACTAAAGTTGCAGATAGAAAAGAGTTCTCTTCCTCTATCCTACTCTTTACAGGAGCTTGATTTTGCCATGAAGACAGTTTTAAAGATGAAAGCAGATGATAGAAAAAGGGCTGTTTCAACCAAATTTGAATGGGTTACAGGACTGTTGGTCAAGGCTATTGAGCAAGGGGAGTGGATTGTGTTGGAGAATGCAAATCTATGTAACCCCACGGTATATGATGCCTTGCTAGTTCATGCTTTTAAAAACTTATTTTGCTTGAATTAAATTGTATTTAATCTCTGTAGTTCGTTCAGAATGTGTGTGAACTGTGTTAATTGACTAGTCTCTCTTCGCTCTCTCTTTCTATGAATGTGTTGTTGAGCTCATATGGCTTATTAAACTTACACACCATCCAACTTTTATTACTAATCTATTTAATTGTCTTGAAATTAGTTTGTAATAGTTTCCCCTAAATGAACTAAATTAGAAGAAGTCAGATGGCATTTTTTTCTTGTTTAATTTTTCTGAAGTTTGGCAGGCAAGATCTGCATAGTGATTCATTGTAGTTAATCACTTGAATTGATTAATTTTTCTACTGAAGGTTTGCAGCAGTACAAGTCTGTAAAATGATACTATGTAATTATTTTTACTTGTTTTTGTTGCTAGGTTCTTGATAGAATTAACTCATTGGTGGAACCTTGTGGATCAATTACGGTGAATGAGCGTGGAGCCGTTGACGGAAAGCCTTTGGTTATTCATCCACATCCTAATTTCCGCATGTTCCTCACAGTTAATCCCCACTATGGTGAAGTTTCTCGAGCAATGCGTAATAGGGGAGTTGAAATATTTATGCTCCAGCCATATTGGGCATTAGATGGTATAAGTGGATGCAATGAAGATATTGAACTTAATGATGTCAGGAGGTTTCTTGTTTTATCGGGAATTCCAATTGCTCAATTGGTTGATTCAATGGCTGCAGCCCACATTTACGCTAAAAAGGAAGGTTTGAAGCTTAATGATCACATTACATATCTTGAACTCTCACATTGGGTTCATCTGTTTCTGCAGCTTCTCAGGAATGGTTGTTGTCCTTTTTGGAGTCTACAAATAAGTTGGGAGCATATATATCTCTCCTCATTGGGTGGTGAGGGAGAGAAAATAGTCAATTTCGCCAAAACTGAATATTTATCAGTACCTAATTTTGCTGGGTATGATGTTTTGACAGCGTGTCCTTTGAGTTTGCCCGGAGGATGGCCATTGCCACTCAATTTAAGGGATTTTGTATATTACTCAAAAGAAGCTTCTATCAAACAGAACTGCTTGTATCTAGAATCATTGGGAACTCAGATTGCATCTCATCAGTATCAAATTGCTCGTAAGAGACACTCAACAGCTTCTTTGCAAGCCCCCAGTAATGTGAAGGCATATATGATGGATTTGATGACTTTACGTGAACTTATGTTTCCTAAGGCTTCAAATGTGAGTATTTCTGGCTATGAAAGGGAGTGTACATTTGATTCAGAGTTGACAAATAAGATGCTATTCTTTGCAGCCAATTGGACAATTGAACAAGCTACTGAAAGTGATTTTAAGTTCTATCTTCTAAGGTTTAAGTGGTTGAGTTCTCAAATGCAGCCCTTCTGCCTGTTCTTTAATAATTTTGTCATACTGATAGAAAAGATGATGAAACATCCTCTTTGGGAGTATATTTCATGCCGTGACGAACTAGATGCTGATTTGCAGTTCATGCCATTGTTGTCGCTTGATATAGTTAATATGGCTCCATCAAATAGCAAAACTAAATATCTCTCTAATGCTATTAGTTGCTTTGATCCTCTAAGGCTAACATTCCAGCAACGCAATATTGAGAGCCAACATAGTTTTGACGAAGAAACCAGTTGCTTCATTCCACTTTTGAAGTCCCTTCATGTTTTGCAAGATGAAATACTTTGCAAATTTGTTTCAGCTCCTAAGCTAATTGAGGACCAGTCGTTTGATTGTAAAATACAGTTATACTGTAATCTCATCGAGGACCATGTTTTATTTTGGCGATACTTTGTTTCTTTGAAGTTTGATCAGATGATAATTTCTTGTCATTCTTTGCTGAAAGATGCCCAAAAGTTTATAGATATCTGTCCAGAAGCAGTTGATGATTTTTTGGTAAGCTAAGAATAGAGTTTTGGCTATTTAGTGAGTGAACACTTATTTTCTTCTCACATTTTTTGTTTAGTGTCACCAAAATATCTCTTTTTTATTTTGTATTATATTCAGACAATCTTTACTTCTTGAACAGATGGAGAGCAAAAAATTGAAGATGTTTTCTTTTTCGGAAAAATCCTTATTATGGATTCATGGTGGTCACCCATTTTTGCCCTCCTCTTCAGATTTACATGATCAGCATCATCAGGTTTTGAAATTTGTTGAAACAATTTGGCCCAGAAAGACAGAAGCCAAATACCAAGGTTTAGTATTTTAAAGTCCTCTTTGGTTATTTATTTCTTGGAAAATTTCAAATACCAAGGTCAAGATATTCTCAGTTTAGGAACATTTATCCTTTTAACTTCTTAAATGGTTAATCAACTCTGCAATTGCTCACAAGCTGAGCATCATTAACTAGTTAAGTGGTCAATTATTCTTAAGATGGGAATATTTTTTCCAATAATTTTATTTTTTTAATTTACATTGTATTTTTATATGTTTGTTCATTCTTAATTAATTTTCTATTCAGTACTTCCAGGAAATTTGAGCAGCCATCTTACTGATGTTGTTGCATCATTTGATCATGAACTGCGCTTCCTGGTTATGCAAGGTATATTATTGGCATATTTATTTCCCCTGTAACTTTTTTTATTCCGGTATTAGGACACCACTCACATGGAGAGTTAGAATTATTTGGATATACAAAAATGAACCACAAATTTTATCCTTTGGTCTTCTTCCCGTATCTAGTTTAAAGATAGGTCAGTTTCAGTTGTATTTATCTTTTGAAATAAATTTCTCTGAAATTTCCTGATGGTGTATATTTATGTTTGCATGATTGATATTTAGTCCCTTTGCTTGCAAGAGTAAGACTGGCACATTACCCTCTATAAACCTTAAAACCTCACTAGGTTGGAGCCTTATGTGCTGGGCTGTAGCCTCCGTCTTTGGAATAGAACTTGAACCTGTGTTTTTTTAGCATGTGATGTCTTCTATAATTTACCATATTGTATTAATTATGATACTGATGTTGCAAAATTGATTATTTTCTTTCATTTTCTTTCCATCCTAATCAATGTGGACAACACTTATTTCCTTTGTCTTGAATGTTACCGAATCCATTCTTATTTAGAGTTTATTTGTTCATGCCAGAAACAGTAATTTTGGGCTCCTTATAATCTTCTATTTTTCCTCCTTGCCCTAAATTAATGTTTCTAAAGATTGGTTTATAACTTTTTTACTTTTTGCTTCCTGTACTTCCCATCTACTTTTAGGTTATTTTTTTTACAATTTGCTCTTTTCATAATGAATTTGAAGTTTCTAGAATGGCTTCAACTTTTTTCCCCTTTAATGCTGTACAATGAAAGTCAACATATGAATGTTTCAGGTTTTATTCCTTGCTGATACCGATGAATGTTATCATATTTACTGTTTAATTGTTTATGTGGCTTGTCAGTGGATACTTATTATTTCTTTCTTTATTTATAATTGTATAGATGTCTCAAACTCATCATTTTTAATGGTGAAAAGGAGTAATGAGGATAATATCCATGATCTTCAGAAGTTGGAGCAGACACATCAGGTCTGTACCTTTCATGATGTTATTGATATCTACAATGTCCACTTCAATAATTTGATTGTTAAATTGTTCCACAGGTGCTGCTAAGAAGGTTTGAACATGAAAAACAGAAGTTGCAGTTGAATACAGGATCCAAAGACAGTTCATCTTTTGTTGAAAATTCAGCTACTTGTTGTTCATTTTCATGTGAAATGTTGTGCCAAAAATCTGCATTTGAGGCCTGGCAGAATACGTTCCTTCCAGTTGATTATACCAGTTTATTTTGGGACATGGAGTTACTGCAGAAACTTACATCAATTCATTTGGATGATCTTGAAGGATCACACCAAGTAATATTGATCACAATTACCTGTTTCTTTTTTCCAGTTTTTCCATGTGGTTGCTTGTCAGTGCATGTTTGATTGTTTACTCATGCTTTTCTCTTCTGAATTGGGTTATTGTAAAATAAATTTTCTTTATCGATATTGAAAAAATATTTCTTTGTAATATAGACAGATGAGACCCTTGGATAGTAAAATTAATACACTGTTTGAGTTCTGTTTCTATCAATAGGCTAGGGTTGCTGCACTTATTATATTATGCTGCACATAATCTGGAAACTTAATTTCCATGTTTCTTTGATTCTGTTAATAGGCTGTGGGATGTCTATCAAACCTTTTGAACTTTGCTTTGAAATTTTCATTGAGTTTCTCATCAAGGCCTCCACAAATGTTTGTGCCACACCAGAAGATATTGTGGACCCTTAATGCATGGGCATCAGTGGACACAGGTTGGTGTAAAGGCTTGAAGGAGTCCAGTTTTTCCTTTCCTTGGTTAATATGCTGACTCTGGAATTTGAAGTTTCTCTATTTCTTTTTTTGGGGGAGTGATACAGTAAATTTGAAAATTGCGAGCTTTATTCTGGAGATGTGGTTTAAGTGGCATGAATCTATTTGGGTATGGTTCCCTAAATTTAGTAAGGTACGCAGTAAGTTGGAAAATTGCGAGCTTTCATATTTAGTTTTCCTACTAATTTGCCCTGACTTTTTTTTATGATATTTTTCCCTACTCAGAACATTGCAAAGATTGATGTCTTCGATACAACTGCGCTACCTCACATGCTCATTGAGCCTTTCAGTGCATCAACTGTGTTGCAGATCACGTGAGTTTATTATATAATTTCATAACTACATAATTGTTATGTGCTATTGATGTTTTGATTTAGTGGAGCTTCCAATAAACTAATGTCGTTAGTCATTATTAGTCAATACTGGGGCTTCATTACCCATAAGCTATCAAGTCACATGTTTGTTGTTAATTACACGGGGAAGAAATTTCTGCCTGAAATCTTCAACATACTTGAGTAAATATTTGGTTAAATATTTGTCAATGTGCTTTTTAGTATTATGTGGTTGTTTTGTTGTATATGACTATTTATTAACTAATGTTAATATTGTACATCTTGGTACTGAAAGTCTATCATCCTTTGGATAATATTTTCAGGCAAAGCACACATGCTATAAAGGAATTTTGGGTGCAGTGTCTCAAGTGTAGAGTTACCTTGTTTAATCTGTGGCAATGTTCTCATCATGGCACATATCTACCTAGTTTTCTTTTATCTGCTGCTCGCTCTCTTTTCCAGCAGGTAAAATTATTGTTTTCATTCATCACAAAGTCATTTGAGTCTAAATTATTCTACTGATTCATGCCTATGGTATTCTTAAATGCAGATTATTTATGCACATAAAAAATCTTTTGATGCGGATCAATTTGCTAGAATTGAATCTACTTTTTCTTCGTCTGAGAAGAATACACTTACGGTATGTCTTTAGAATACCATTTTTAGATTTTATTCTGAGCTGTTATACTTTAGACTTCTCGTAAGTATAATATACCTCTATTCCAAAAATTTGTGAACACTAATTATAAGTTGAATAAGAAATACATAATAATTATTTGTAAAATTTCCTCCCTTCTGTGTATGATTGTAAAGTTGTAAAATAACTTCTCAAAATGTTTGGCTGAATTAAGAAAGAGACTCTTCATCAACAATTAACAGTTGCTAAGTTTTGCGGGCTCTGTTTGAATGGTTTTCTTATTCTCATTCCCGTGTTAACTGATCTAGGAAGAAAGCATCTATTTGCTGACCTCTCTTGTTGCTTCATCAAGACATCAAAGGTTGAAAAACTCTGTGCAGAAGTTCATAGTTCCACTGCTTAGAGAGCTGTATCTTCAGACTAATGCTGCTGGTAAATTTGCTAATTATTCTCCACTTTAAACATGTATAATAACTGACTGTGATTTTTATATGGCCACAAAAGTTGAGTAAAATTATAAAAAGCATCTTAATGCAGTATTCTGTTGCATTGAATTCTTTATTATAGCTGTGACCTGGAAGCATTGAATACCTATTATATATGTATCTTTATTCTTCTTGTTTAGAATGTTCTCTGTTATATTTATATTTCTCATTTTTTCCTGTCTTAGATTTCAATTTTACTATTGGTTGTGCATGGGCGCACATTGGAGCATTACGCATTCATCTATTGCTTAGCTGCAATGAAATTGATCCCACCATGAAGTTCTATTCCAAGTACTCTCAGCTCATGGAAACAATATCTACACTTGAACTTGAAATTCAGGTATTTGATGAAGATCTTTAAATAGTCTATGTTTTCTTGTGTATTGACACTTCTTTTGCCTAATATTTTATTACTTCTACTACTAGTGATGATTTTATTACTTCTGATGATTTATACCAAGGTGGGATTATTTTCTTTTTACTGAATTCATTTAGGTACGGAAGGAGTGCGGTTATTTTTCGGGACAGTTTTTGACAGAAGAGGCTGACAAAAGAAAAACACAGAAGATGGAAAAGCTTCAAGCAGAGTGTCGGAAGCTGGAAAAAAAGGTTTCTACATCCTTATGTTTTATTCTGTTTCTTGTTGGTTATATTTTTTGTATGTTTTTAATGTATTTATTGGCTCTCATGATTGCCATATATGGACTGGGTGTTGAAAGCTGCAAGGTTGTTGTTAGTTTTCTGTTTTTCGTCTGAAGGTTGCATTGAGTTTTTAAAAAGCTTACTATTTTATGCATCTAACTCTGTTAAGAAATAAATTGTAGTGATGGGTGATGCAATGGAAGAAAGTGGTGATTTGAAATTCTCTATTACGGTTCCCTCTAATGGAACCCTTTTTTGTTGTCAAATTTCTTGTGGAAAGAAGGGTAGTTACTTTGGACAAACTAGTATTATTGGCAGTTTTACGTATCAATTTGTTTTTTTGTAATTTAGTTGAACTCTTGTTGTGGTACTACAAAACTCTATTGATATTCTTTACCGAAGTCAATTTGGATGGCATCGAATTGATAAGCCTTGCAGTGTGTGCTGGTCTTACCATCTGTATTTCATTAGCATTTTCTACTGTATATTAACACCGAGTCCCCTCTTTCTGTATCTATTTTGCTAATTTGGAAAGTAATTTACATTTTTCTCTCTCTGTTCTTTGCTACTCTCATAATTTCAACTGAATGATGAAAATTGATGATGGTTGTGTTGGTCTTAGATTGTGTTTCGTGCTGAACCTTGGAAATACAAGAAGTTAATGAATGAATGTGATGACTTTCTTAAACTCGTTGATGGTTTGGAAGCTTTGCTGAGTAGGGGTACTGCTGAGGAATTACAACAAATTGTTGACCATGCTTGCAGTTGGCAGGTATTACTATTCATCTATTTATGAATAAAAGGTGGAACACATTGTGATGAATTATCTATATATACTCTATATAACCTTGGTGTAAATGTTGCAATGCTTAGAATGTTTTTGTTCTAGTTAAAATTCTGCATAATTTAACTGATGATAAAATAAATGCATGTTCTCTTGTATGGTTTAGAATAATATATAGAATTAACTATACGTAATAAGCATTTTATATATATATATATATATATATATATATATATATATGTGATGTAGATCCCACATCGACTAGAGATGAGGACAATTCATTGTATATATGTGGGTGCAATCCTCATCCCTATGAGTCGGTTTTATGGGGTTGAGTTAGACTTAAAGTCTACTTCGTAATAATATACATATATATTTATATTGTTAGAGATCCCACATCAATTATGAATAAGGCTAAAGTTACCATATATAACTGGACACGTCAATTTTTCATAATATTGAAGAATTTTTATGCTCTAAAATCTTATCAAGAGATTGACAAAAGGTGCAACAATGACTATCTTTTTTAAAAGTGTATCATTTGGAAACAATTCTAGGGTTTTGGGACAGCTCATTATTAAGGTGGCAAATGCTTTGGACAATGGAAGTTTTGACTTAACCATTTCTTGTCCCAATATTGACCATAAATGTTACCTTTTGCACCCTGGTGGTTTCCTTGAATGGATTAATAATGGTGGTTTCCTTGTTGGTTCTTTCGAGGGAGATTCTCCAGGAAGATTCAACAACAATAAGACATGAGTTAAACGCATATTAGGGATTATGGCACCACTTGTAACCCAAAACCTTATGACAATGAGTTTTTGGGTCTTCTTTCTTACATTTCTTATTTCTACTCAATATTACTCAAACTCACTTGGATTTCTATCAATCTCCCCCTCAAGTATGAGTTCCTTCTACATTGGTACACTTCCCCCTCAGGGTGGAAACATTTTTATTAATGAGTATTTCAGTGGTGACCCTTACTTGTACTGTTGTTCATCATAATGGGACACGCTTGCTTGAAACTTCTGTCAGAAAGACTTTCGATATAGGGGCTACTCCACACTGTACTAATTGATCCGGTCACCAAGACAAAGCATTGGCCCTAAAATCACAGTTGGGTCGTTCGAGTGGGGATTTACTAGGGAAATTTAACAACAATGAGACATGAGTCAAACCATTGCTTATCCTCTTTCATTCTACCAAATGAGAAATGGAGGAGAAAGAGGTCTTTGATAGAACTATATGTTCTTCATAAACTTAGTAATGTCTTTTTCATTGGCTTAGGTTGAGAGAGAAATTTGGGGTGGCACCATCCATGAATTTAGAAGAAACCAAATAAATTAAAAAATTGTACCATTGTGGGTTAAAATTTCCAGGCCTAAAGATATACTTTCATTGCAAATGTTGTACCACCTTTTCTTTGAATCTGCATTTGTTGAACTCATTACCCTTCTCTAATATTCTTCTTTCTGATTTTGTATTGCAGGAAACAGCTACGTGCTTTATCAATCGATTGATGGATGAGTACGCCGCATATAGTGACATTATTCAACCAATTCAGGTTGCTGTGTATGAGATGAAATTTGGATTGTCACTGATTCTGTCATGTACCCTGGAAAAAAAATGTTTGAATACGCTTGGGAATGAAAACATCAATGTGGTTATGGTATGTTATTTCAGTTTTTATTTTGCATGAATTTATTGTAAATTTGCTTGGGAACTAACATGATGAGATTGACAGGAAATGATGTACACACTTATGCGCTTCCCTCGCGCTGCTTCATGCAAGTTCATTTCTGTTAAGCATGACATTGAGTTGGACATGCGTCCTGCATACAGTTTAGAGTCTGCCACAGGCTTTTGTTTGGTGGATATGGATTTGATGGAAAGGCTTGTTACTCTTTCAAGTGGTGTTGCTGCTGATAAGGTGGTATTATACTGTTGAATTAAGTTCCTAATTCTTATTTTCAAACAACATTTTGAATTATGTGATTTCGAAATTTATTAGTTTTATTTGTTGGTTTGTATCTGAATCTTCACAAACAGGGATCTGTGGTGCAATATAGAGCTGCTATCTATTGGAGCATTTTTGTTCAAGTTGCACATCGTATTGCTAATGCAAAAATAATTGATGATAAGTCTTACCTGGTCAGTTTCCTCATTTTTGGTTTTTCTGTTAACAAATTCATTTATTTTTGCTTAAAACATTCTATGTTTTCTACTTCAGCTCTTGCACAAGATATTTGATGAGTTTGCCAGACTTTGGTTGAGTACAAAAGCTTATGCAAAATCAAAGAGTGATTTTGACGCTCAACAGTACAAGTTTAGACCTCGAGCTTTTCAAATTGAGAGTGTTATTGATGTTGAATTACCACCACTTGCAAATTCATTTGTACCAGAAACATTTTATGAATGGAAGGAATTTTCTTCAGAAGAAAGTTCTGCTGACAAAGTAATCCTTATATCAACTTTGGATGTTGTATTTTTTTCTTTTGTTGATTCAATCCTGTACGTGTTGGTTATCTGAAATTAAATGTTTATTCAATCAGATGGTATCTTCTGAGGAATGTTTCACATTAGATGAAGAATGGAAGCAGCTGGAAGAGTCTGTCCTCAGTCATGTGGTTCGCATTCACAATCAGATATTTGGATCTAGTGATCTAATCCAGACTGTGAGTCTTTGATCTTGGTCTTCTTTATAAATTGAAGTTAGAATATAGTTTCTGTTTTGAAGTTAAATTTTTTATGCTAAGTTTCCTAGTTGCTTAACATGTGTTTCATTGTGTAGCTTGCTAAAAGAGGTCATGCTAATTTTGTACTTTTAGGTGCATATTTGGTCAAGTAAGATTCGGAATTTTATGTAGTGGTTCAATGAATTGAATCACCCTAATTGACCCTACTGTTCATACATATGTTTGTGTATGATTACTGAGTATGCTGTCACGAATCAGTTGTGATTGTAACAAAGCTTAAGCCATTGTGTGAAAGCACATTAATAGTTTTATATCTAATGTGCTCTGTCCTGCAAGTTCCCTTTGGGGCTTGATGCATGGTGGCAATATACATCAAACTACATATTTGAATTGTAGGAGCTCTAATACTATGTGATTGTCAATTATTCCATAACGCTTAAGCTGTTGGGTAAAAGCACATGAATGGTTATATTTTCTGTAATTAATGATAGTATTGTTTATAGGTCCTTCCACTAATCACCGTGTTTTAGGGAAATTCAACACTGTCGTTAACAGCCATTACTAGTGCTGATATGTTATGGATTTTCATCTTTTTTAATCCCTTGTGGTAGTAACACTTTTTTTGGTTCAGCCTGGAATTTTTGAAGTTTCTGATGAAGATCGCTTGCATTCCTTTATGGAATCATATTCATTGGGCATTGATTTAATCAAAGGTAATATCATCAATACATTTTTTTGAAGTAAGGATTTGACCTGCTCATTGCTTGTAACATCACATCACATTTTCCATTCCTTATTTTTTTTTTCTCAGGTGTCCACTCCATAAATTTGCTCAGTTTAGATGCTAAACTCATGCCGGAACACTTATTTTATCTCTGTTTAGACTACAGAAAGAAGTACCTTTTGTCTCACAAATCCGCTACCAGATACAATTTTTACAAGGTGCCTGCCTAACTCTTTGATTTTTTGGAGCCTTTTACCTTCTTACCATGCTGTTTTCATGATTGTGTTTTCTTTACATTCTTTCTGGAGTGAAGGATTCAAATGCTCCTGAAATGGTACACATGTTGAACGTACTTGGACCTCTCCAACAGCAGATTCTTCCTCATATAAATGAGTGGGAAGTTCATAATGATCTTCAAAAAATTTTGGATGTAATTGACATGCTCTTGACTCTCCCATCAGATACTCCTTTAGCGAAGGTAGTGAGCATGTACCCAAACAGTGTATTTGTGTTTACTTAAACTCCTAGTTTTGATCAGTCCTTGATGGTTATCCATGTGTATATATCATTTTATTTTCCTTCAATGAACATGATTACTGATATTTTTAAATGTGCTCCAATTTATCTTTATCCAACATGAAATATGTTTTTTTTTAATTATATTCCCTTAGAAGTGTTTTATTTTTAATCCATGCTTCTTAACTACTCTCTTCTCTGTAGGCCTTTTCTGGGTTGCAGTTTTTACTGCACAAAGCTGAAGTTATGCAAGAAAATGGTTCAAAATTCCCCTTTTCAAGTATGTATTTTCTTTTAAGCGATAAAGCTGCAACTATGCTCTTTGAAATTACTAATTATTTTTTGTTTTTATGAATTGTAGATCAACTTAAGTCTGTTTATGATCTGTTGTCATCTTGGCAAAAGATGGAACTAGATTCTTGGCCTGCTTTGCTTGATGAGGTGATGGATCAGTATGAGAATAATGCGGCCAAAGTAAGTGACTTGCTTTTTGTTATATAAAGATACCCATTTCCACTAAAGAAAGATAGAAAGAACAATCAAAGATCCTAACTATTCTGTTGTTTCAATCCATTTGCATCACAAATAACAACAAATTATATTTATTCCATATCATATATAACGCATTAATTGTGCAACATAGAAAACATCAAAATTGTTAGTTAAAATAATTATTGAATTTAAATTATCTTTAATCTAGTTGTCGGAGATGGTATCCACAAGTTTTGGGGTGTTTTTAAGGTACTAGTATTAAAAAAATTTAGTCCTCTCATAAGTATTTTCAAACTTATCCTGTCAGATATTAATCTTGTTCACCATGTTGTGACGGTTGCTGGTTCTATGCGCTTTTATGCAGTGGTAATCAATTACGGGATTTTTTGCTAAATAGATAATCTACACATGTAAAGATAGAGTGTCTAATCGGGACACCAACCTGTCATGATAAATAATATCATTAAATATGGTTGAATTAATTGAGATTTGCTTATATTTAAGTCTATCTAATATGATAATTTTTTTATTTACATTTAAGTGTAGAAGGAACAATATAGCTGACCTGAGTTTCAAAATAATTATTATAAAAAGTTATTAAGTTTATTATTTATGATGAGTTGTGATTGGATAACCATTATACTGAGAAATACAAACTGCATGTTCCAAACAATTTCAACTTTCCCTGCATACCCAAAACTATTAGAGGAACGATATGGTGCTGTTGACTTGTTGGTCATTCTTCACTCCCATCTCCTTGATTTTGATTGTGTTTGACAGGCTCTTTTTCCTGAGATTTTTTTTACTCAAAATCCTCTCTGAACATACTTTGAAGCAATTATAAAATCCCACGAGTCATTGTCCCTGTTAATAGAAGGATGACATTTCTAGTATTGAACAGAGTTTCTCCTGCTTTACCAAAACATTTTTTTATCAACTAAAGTTGCCTGAAATTTTCATTAAAAACATTTATTTGTAGAAGTTTTCTTTGAATACTCTTCGAACAATTCTATGTCCTATCATAGATTGGAGAGCTTTGTTAAGACCTCATTGTTGGCCTTCTATTTAGTTTTTTGTGTGTGCCTTGGTTTCTAAAAGCTTCTTTCATCACCCTTCCTTTACATGTTAGTTGGCAATGCCTGCCATGTGCTTTTACACAAATTGATTTTCCTTCTTAAAGCCAGGCAGTTATCAGTAGGATGTTGTCTCAGGCTGTTAGCAATAGGATGTTGTGTTTTGCTGTTGGTGGACTCATGATGATGATTTTGTGCTACCATTGTGGATAATTACATCTTTTGTGATTGCTCCTCTTCTAGGAAAAATTCCTTTTTGTCACTCTTGTGTCATTGAACCCCTGTGGAGTGGAGTGGTGCAACATGGCCTCAGGGTGTTAGCAATAGGATGTCGTGGTTTGCTGTTGGTGGACTCATGATGATGATTTTGTGCTACCATTGTGGATAATTACATCTTTTGTGATTGCTCCTCTTCTAGGAAAAATCCCTTTTTGTCACTCTTGTGTCATCGAACCTTTTTTGTGTGTTTCTGTTTGTATTTCTGCTCATTTACATCACTTTTGGGTTTCTGATTGGAGTGAAAATACTCAAATTCTCATCTCTTGTTTGAGTGCTCGCGGCCTTTTGATGTTGTTATCTTTCTTGCTTCATTGAGGTCTTTATTCCCCCTCTCTTTGTTCTTAATCTGAGATTCATAATTATTTGTTTAGGCTTTTACTTTTTATTGTCAGTTGTGAATTTGTCTAAATATGTATAAATAATTTAATATTTTATTTATCTTGTATCTAAACCTTCTGTGTTTTGGCGATTCAACTATCTGCTATGCTGCTACAGTGTTTTTAGGGTTTGCCACTCCATGCGCAACACATCTTCTTGATTACATTGACTCAAAGTCCATCATTATGCTCTTGATTGTCTTATCTCTTTTCAGTAACTCTTTTAATAAAAGCAAAGGATCTACTTCTCGCATCCTTTTTTTTTATCTTAATACTTTTTGTTCAATATAAGACTATCACTTATTTGTTTCTTGATTTTGTTGCAGTTGTGGCTTCCCCTGTACTCTGTGCTTCTACCCAGCTCTATTGATATATCCATTATCCAAAGGCACGTTACTAGATTAAATTCAGTTCGTTTGCAGTTTCATCATTTAGATTTTTTGACATTCTTTTGTGGAGTTTGTTTTATTTTTGCTTTTGTATTTTGCAGCCTTGAGGACTTCATACATACGTCCAGTATTGGGGAATTCAAGAAACGTCTTCAGCTTCTCTTTGCATTCCTTGGTCAAAATCATATCAGTGCATGTTTGAAAATTAATTCCAGGTATAATTTGTTTCTCTTGAAGTTATGTTTTCTTGAAAAATAAACAGAAAAAAAAAGGTCACGTAAGCTAGTAGAAAATACAGTGGTTTTTTTTTCTTTTGACACATCATATCTTGATGTGAATCTATAGCATTAAATGTAGAATATATGCCAGCTTATTTTAATATTAAGTCTGAAGTCTGTTCCTCATTATTAAACACTGCAGTTCTTGTCAGTTGGAACAGTCAACATTCTTGTACAATATCTTTGGATTTTATGTGCAGTTCTTACCAATGTAAGTTGCTTTTACTTATTGTTTCTTCAATTTATTGTCCTTTTTTCCCCTGCCTTAATGTCTATTGGTGAATTATGCAACTGGCTGCAGAGTATTGAAGTACATTGATGCTAGTAGGAAAGAGATTGGTATAGAACTAAGTAAACTAGTGAAACTATGTCGGTGGGAGCATGGCAAGAGTTATTTAGCAATGGAAAGCATGAAAAAGAGTCGGCAGAAGCTTAGAAAGCTTGTACAAAAATATACTGTAAGTTTCAGGCTGTCTATTTGATTATGCAAAAGCAAATTTTGTTTCCCGTTTTTCAATAATTCATCTTGTGTTAATTTTATTCATGAATTATTGCCACCAAAAAAATTATCAAGTTAGCGTATTTCAACATTCATAATTGCTGCACAAAATTTATTGGCTTCTTTCTAGGGCTTTGATTTCCTCTCAGTTGTAGTTGAGCATTTTAGTAAATTTTGTTATTGTAATTGGATGGATTAAATGTTCTTGCCGATCACTGATTGACCTCAGGATATACTGGTATATTCTTATAATATGTACTGTTATTGTTGGATGTCAACTGTAGATATTTATTTCCAACTACTTTGCCCTTGCTTGGTACATGCATCATTATCTTTGAAAAATAGTAAGGCTATGTGGTTCAGGAACTGTACATAATGTCCTTTGTGATGGGTTATGGGTTTGAGTATATTGACTCTGCAGGGGTATATACAGGGGCATGAAAGGACACTTTCGAGTTATAATCATTAACCTTTTCTCCTATTGTTTCTTTTATGTAGTTTCCTTGCTGTAATGATCTTATGATAATACAATGTTGTACTATTTGAAACCAAATTAAAACAAATTATTTATTTGGGCCTTTGGTTAATCTTCCAACATCTATAAATTTATTATGAATATAAAGTTGTAGAAGATTTATGAATCTAACGGGGGTAGGCACTTACAATTGATTTTCCTCATTGCAATTTTTTTCTTCCCTGTCTTCCATTTGGGCGAACTTTTAGTTTTCTTGCCTTGCTATCCAGCACCTTGATTTGTTCTCTTTTTATTCACTAAAATTTGTAAATGCTTCTTGAAGTATGATATTCATATTTTGCTCTCTTTTCTTGTTGGTGAAGGACATCTTGCAAGAACCCATGTCTATTTTCCTTAACCAGGAATCTGCACAAAGAGGACCAAAAGCACAATCTATTCATAATCATAAGCTCAATTATGATGTTACGAGCAAGGGTTTGGTTGATGGTTCTTTTGATTTGACATTGTTCAGTGAAAACAGGTTATATTCGACGGAGTATACAGTATTACTTAATCATTTTCAATTTGAGTTGTTTTAACAGTGTTTTTCTTGATGTAGGTTCATGTGGTTTGACAACTTTGACAAGGGATTAGACAGTGCTTTGCAGAACTTGTTACTTAAGAAAACATCAGTATTGGATATTATTCCCTTACATCAGAAAGGTGTTGAACGCTCCTCCTGCTGCCCTTGTTTTCTTGTCCTTGTCCTTTTTATGTTCCTTGTTTTTGTTGTCTCGTTGTTTTCTTGTTCCAGAAATATTGAAACTTAGTAATCTGTGCAGAAATTCAAAGCATACTTAGACCATGTGGTGATACCCAGCGTGCACTTTACATGAAGGGATGGAAAACTGTGTGGCATATGATTGAAAAAATATATATCACAGCAGTTGACTATGGTAATCTTTGGAAGGAAGAGAAAAAGGGTCAAGGGAAGAGAAGAGCTTTGTCTGAGCTTCTTAAGCTTTTAGAAAGCAATGGATTGTCTCGACACAAGTCAGCTTATACAGCAGTATGAAACTTGGCTGTTTATGTTCATGAATCTCCAGATTACTTAATAAAAATATCTAATAAAATCCCTTTTTCATTTCTTGCCTTTCTTTCATTTGAACAAATATACAGGGCCAGCATAAGACTTGGTGGTTCCTTCAACTTTCTGGGAACATATCGAATTTACTGCTAACAAATAGTAGATTACAGTGTGTAACCCCAGGAACTCCTGAAGTTGAAAATAAGAGTAGTGCAGAAGAAAGTTTGCTTATTGAGTGGAAAACTGCCATTGATTATTACTACAGGAGTGTTGTGTCTGTGCTGCTTATGCAGCAGATATGCCTCAATCCGCACAAAGATATTACTCTTGAGCAGGTGAAATGACTTGTTCAAATTATTGGTAGTCATATTTAATATATGAATTTTTCATCTTTGCTGCATTGCTTTTGTTATCGTTTCAGTGATAGGAAGCTACTATCAGACTTGCCCACGTGTTTCTTTGACTTCTGAATCATATAATTGCTTTGGTTTCTGTAGGTTGACAGTTCTAGTTCTTTCCTCAATCAACTCATTCAGATACAACAGAAGCAAATAACTGCTGCCAGTGCATTTGACACGCAATTGAAATGCTTTAGAGAACGTGTTTCTACTCTGGGGAAATTGTTTTCATTTTCCTCCTCCACCGATAACAAAATAAATTTTATCTGTTCTATTATTCCAAAACAGTATGCTACTTCTAAGTGCATGTGGCAACAGAAAGTAAGCATTGTTATTAAAATTTTATTTGGAGATCTGTTTTTGGTAGTGTTTTAAGTTTTTGTATGAATTCATTTTTCTTGATCGTGCAGCAATTGTTTGATACTCTGTATGCTACATCACAAGAAGAATTGCTTTTACTGAGAATATTAGAAAGCAGCCATTTAAACACTTGCAATAGAGCCAGACCTTTAGTCAGTCGGATGATTGCTTTCATTGAAGAATTTTTACCGTTGTTCTGTAAATCGAAGGTGCATATATTGGTTTTTGGTTGTAAATTTCTTTAAATTTTCAGTAGTACGTACTCTCTTCTGATTCATGAAAACATGACAGGAATCATTGGATTTTTACCTAATTGGGAGGACCAAAGCTGTGACTGCAATGACTTCTTCCTCTAATCGTTGCATTGTTACTCTAGAAATGGAGCAGCTGGTTTCTGAAAACTTCAAGACCATTAGGGATTTTAAGGATCATTTTCTTGAACTACAGGAGCAAGATTTGGATAGGAGCACAGTTAGAGAAGTTCTGATTCAACATTTCCTAGAAATAACTAACAAGGTACTTTGTATTTTGACTTATCCTTGTAAAACCTAGTATTTTAAAATAGGAAATTGGGGTTTAAAAAGATTTTTTCTTCAGGCAAAATTAATCGAGGATGAGTTTACGACAGTAAAACATGGAAACTTCGATGAAGTAGATCTATCTGGAGATATATTTTGTGAAAGAAACTCTGTGGAGCTTAATGCCAGGTTCAATGAAGCCCTTATATCTACATATCAGCATCTTGCATCTGTATTGCAGAGTTTATGTTTGCCAAGCAATATTCCTATGGCTGACGAGTCCATGGAAAAAATTGTTTCATGGGAATCAATATTTGAGTCATTTGTTACAAATCTTAGCTTGGACACATTATGTGAGAATCTTTTCAAAGTTGTTTCTTTTGGGGTAAGTTTTGTTTCTTTGCATGCTTTCTTAGTACTTTTTGTTGCTGTATAACTAATTGACGATACCTTTGCTCTATAGGAGATGTTAGTGAATTGTTGTGATGATAAAATCAGCAGTTATTCTTTTGTCGGAGACCATTTTAAAAGTCTACATATGTTCATGGATCAATTACTAAACTTCGGTGATGAACTCATGAAAAATTTCTTAGCCATGCACAGATCAGTAAGCTTAATACTCTCCACATTTTGTGTATAAGCTTATTTTTTCTATGATGTACTGTATATCAATTGACATCTTTTATTTAGACAATATATCATTTTTTATATTAAGTTGGATGATTTAGTTGTATGTCACTTTGCAGGTATCAGTAACAACTCATGTTATTGCAAATATTTTAGCTTCTTTATTTTCAAAAGGTTTTGGAATATCTCCTGAAGACCAGGAGGAAGATGGAACCCATGATACCACTGGAGATTCAAGTGGTACAGGCATGGGAGAGGGTGTCGGATTAAAGGATGTCAGTGATCAGATTGCCGATGAAGATCAGTTGCTGGGAACACGGGAACAGGTTAGCTTCTTCTCAGATTTTGCTGATTTGGTAAGATTCTTCTCAGATTTCTGATTTTTATATAATGTACTTGCTCAATACTGCAGCAAAACGAAAAGCAAGACGATAAAGTGCCAAGTAGCAATAATACAGGAATTGAGATGGAGGAGGATTTTCAAGCTGATGCATTGAGCCTTAGTGAAGACTCTGGAGAAGATGATGATATTGATGATGAGGATGGGGAGCTTGAGTCTGAAATGGGACCCACCGGACCAGACAGTGAAGCAGTGGGTGAAAAAGTTTGTGATAAGAATGAAGATGAAACTCCCAATGATACAAGAGAAAAGTATGAATCTGGACCTTCGGTTAAGGATAAAGATGAAGGCAACCAAGAGTTACGAGCCAAGGATGACTCTACAGCCAATGAGCCTGGGGATGGTAATTGTGACGAAGGTGGTGCTCAGGATGATGAAAGTGTAATTCCAGATGATGTAGGCGATGGAGAGAAAGAAGATGAAGTGACAATGGACAAAGAAGCAGCATATTCAGATCCTACTGGGTTGAAGCCTGAGGAGTTGGATCAAACCTCTGACATGGATTTGGATTTAAATGAAGATGCAGATCTCATGGAAGATGTAGAACCTGATGAGCAAGATAAGATAGCTGAGAATGGAAAGGAAGAGAAGCAGGATGAAGAGACTTGCACCCCTGATGAAGTTATGGAAGAGGCTCATACTGAAGTTGATGTGAACTCCGAAATGGATGGTCAAGGTCAACAGAATGCAGACATGCATTTAACAGAACCAAAAAATGATGCATCTAAACCTTCGGAGTCGATTAACGAGCAAGTTTCCCCTGCCGAATTAGCATCACAGTCCAAAGTTGACTGGCAGACATCTGGTTCTGAAAATTTTGCGGCAGAGTCTAATTTGTCTAATAGTCATAATGACTTTGACTCTACTCTGTTGGGAGGTGTGCCTTCGAGTAGTATGTCTGAGATGGATTTTAAGATGTCTGACTCGTCAAATGGTGGGGGATTTGGTGAAAATCAACCTAAATCTCGTGATAATCCCCAGAGTGAGCGTTCGTTTATTCAAGAGAAACATACTAATCCTCATCGGAGTAGAGGTGATGCACTTGATTATCAGAAAGAAAGAATTAATGTATCTGGTGATCTTCAGGAAGATAACAGTGAGAAACACGGTGAGATGGAAGATGACAATGCTGATGAGTATGGCTATGTTTCTGAATTTGAAAAGGGAACAGCTCAGGCTTTGGGGCCTGCAACACTGGACCAAGTTGATAGAAACTTTGATGGGGATCAGCTTGATAAAGAACGTCCTGCTGGAGAAGATTCAAAGTTACAGTTTGAAAAGGAAAAATCAGAAATGATTTCTGTAAGTAATTCATCGTCAATCACCATAAATGAAAAAAGGGAGCAAGTGAATCCGTCAGTCATGGAAACATTGCGGGATGATGGATCAGCGCGTCCTCTTGCTAGTATAAATATTGATCTTGAAAATCGTTTGGAAGATTTGGTTTCTTTCAGGAGTTCATTCATAAGAGAGAGCACAGATCTAAGCCATCTTTCTCTGCACGACAAAGACTTGGGTAAAGGCCAAGAACCTTGTGATGTACCTGATCATGTGAAAGATAGTGCTACTGCTCTCTGGAGTAGATTGGAACTTGGCACAACAAAATTGTCCATTGAGTTGGCTGAGCAATTGCGCCTTGTAATGGAGCCCACATTGGCCAGCAAGCTCCAAGGGGATTATAGAACTGGAAAAAGAATAAATATGAAAAAGGTAGATAATTTATTCTTACAAATAGTAATAGACCTCGTAAAAGTTTTAAACGTTTATTGACAATATTTTTGTGCTTAACTTGCCATCTTTTTCTTTAAAAATCCAGGTAATTCCTTATATAGCAAGTGATTATAGTAAAGATAGAATATGGCTGAGGCGAACCAGACCCAACAAACGTGATTACCAAGTTGTTATAGCTGTTGATGATTCACATAGTATGTCAGAGAATGGCTGTGGTGATGTTGCTATTGAAGCTTTGGTTACTGTATGTCGTGCTGTTTCTCAATTGGAAATGGGCAGCTTGGCTGTTGCCAGTTTTGGAACAAAAGGAAACATAAAGTTATTGCACGACTTTGACAGGCCCTTTAGTGGAGAGGCTGGTGTTAAGGTTAGCAGGATAACAACTTAACTTATAATTTGTTTCTTTTTATTAAAACCATTGTGCATGTGTGGAATATGCTTGTCAAAAATATCTAAGTCTAATCTGGGTCTAACTGTTTGTTTGGATTTGGAGCAGATGATATCCAATTTGACATTCGAGCAAGAGAATACTATTGCTGATGAGCCAGTTGTTGATCTATTGAAGTTCCTGACTAACAAACTAGATACTGCAGTTGTAAAAGCACGACTTCCATCTGGACATAACCCACTACAGCAACTAGTTTTGATAATTGCAGATGGTCGGTTTCATGAAAAGGTACTTGATAAAAAAACTGCTTTTATACTCTCTTTTTTCCTATTTAACTGTAGTGTTAAGTAGTGACCTCCTTGTTCACTCATTTTCAACTTTAATATTTCCAGGAGAATTTAAAACGGTGTGTTAGAGATGTATCAACTGGTAATCGAATGGTTGCTTTCTTACTTCTTGATAATACTCAGGAGTCAATTATGGATCTTAAGGTATTTGCTCTATTATGCTTAAATGTTATTTAACTGAGAGTATTATAGGAAACATTTTCTCACTTTTCATGACGTTCTGTACTACAGGAAGCTTCTTTTGAGGGTGGGAAGATGAAATTTTCTAGGTACATGGATTCGTTTCCCTTTCCCTACTACATTGTTCTGAGGAACATTGAGGCACTGCCTAGGACTCTTGCAAACCTATTGAGACAGGTTAGTCTGAGCTTCTTCCCCCTTTCTTTGAGGCAGAAATATAAATAAATGAAGATTCTGGTTGAGGACAGTTATATTTATTTTGTTCTGCTTATTTCAGTGGATGGAGCTTATGCAACATTCAACTGGTTGAGGACTCTTATGGTGCAAATTCCATTTTGGCGGAGAGGTTCTGCTCCCTATTTTGTACTTAGTAGTTTACAGAATTGTACATACAGTTCAGTGTTTAGATCCATCTTTGACTAGGAATATCTTGTTATTCTACCAATTCTTTGTTTGTATATAGATCGTATAGTTCTCAATTTAAAGTACAGATGTTGCATCTTTCATTTTTTCAGCAAGTGTCTACAAGATGATGATGATCTTGAATCCTGTCAAATTCATTTTTAGACAAATACAAGCTTAAAAGTTAGTGATTTATATGCTTAATCTTGTAAAAAATTCTTATAAAACTATTGAAGACTTGTTTCAATTTTAGAATCGATTTAAAAATTAGCGAAACACTTTTTGGTCAAAATGGTCTATAAAATTAATAAAATGGTAAAAATGTATATTATATGCCAAGAAAAATGTAAATTATATACCTAATTAAAATTTCACAATTAGGTTGGACTACAGAGATACATGTAACTAAGTGATTTAGGTTCTCCAATTTTTAGGGTTTATGTATCATTTAGTTTTATGTTTTCGATTAAGATTTTTTATTTATATTTAGGGTTTCGTATTAAGGATTTTATTATTATTATTAAATCTTTCTTGAACTATTCTATCATTTAAAAAAATAATTTTTCCTAAAATAAAATTATTGAAAAGTTATACATGATAAATTAATTTGATAAAATTAAAGTTTTATATGACAAGTATACAATATTTTTTGAAAATCGTTTTTCACTTGTATGATTTAAACATAATTATTTATTAATAAAATTATCTTAAATATGATTTCTTTAAAAATAATTTATGCATAAAATTTACAAGGAATTCGGATTGGACAAATACGATATGGTTTTTTTTAAATTTCAAAATTCGTAAATGTAATTAGCAATCTCTTTCAAATTGATTTGTACTTGTTGTATACTATTTGTCCAACTCTAAAATAAACATAATAATTTGCCTATTTATAAAAATACAAAATTAAATTAAATTATTTTGAAGAAGTAACCGGATGTGAAGTCATTTTGACCAAAATATCAAACGTGTATAATTTCATGTCATACAAAATTCAACTTATAATAACTGAAAAATGTATAAAAGTGTGACTTTTTGGGCTGTATTTTTGAAATAAATTTTAGGTTTATTTTGAAATTTGAAATGTTTGACACTTGAAAAAAACAAGGTAACACTATTATTTTTGCAGTAGTTAATATCTCATCTGTTTTAAAATATATAACCATAATATGTTTGTTTTTGGTATATAATCTAAATATTACAACTGCACTTCATCTCTTTAATTTAGTAAGGCTGTTCTAGTCTAAAAGGACTATTTCCCAATAATAGTATAATTAACTAGCCGATAAAAAAATATTAATTAATTAATTTATAACGTTTTATTAATTTGACAAGAATAGTAGCATATATACACTAAGAATTTTAGAAAGAGATATCGGAAGATTGGTTTTTCTTTTGTTAAAAAAATATTATAGTTTTTGTCAATAGTAATATTTTTAAAATTGTGACTCTTGTTGTGTTCTTGATGGTTTGGATGATATTTGGTGGTGTTTTCAGGTGAGTATCCATGCTCGTGCATGGATGTTTCGTGTTTGCCATAATTAATTTTTACCTTCTTTTCTGTTCATAATCGATGTTATGTGAGTCAAAGTCGATGTTGTGCTATTTTTACTTGGAAAATCGATGTTTGAAGTACCAACATTGATGTTGAACTATTTTTTTTAATAATCAATGTTTCAACATGCATAATAGATTTTGAACTAGTTTTTTTTCTTGAAAATCGATGTCCACCTAGGCATAATCGATCTTGATATATATATATTTTTTTAAAAAAATCAATATTTTTGTATTAAAAATAATTATAATTCACAAATAAATAAATCAAACTAATTTTTCAACAATTTTTAAATACAAAGACAAATTTGTATACTTACATTTTATCAATATAAAAAATACATTTTTCAATTACACCCACATCACTCACAAACTTTCATAATTTTTTCGTACACTTTCTACTTTATTTACTTTAATCCAAAAAATCTCACTTTCTTAGAGAGTCTTTCAAATAATCTTAAATCTACTTTCTCAAATAAATAATTTTGTCTATCATAGGGTACGTGTCATATATGTAACACCGTATAGTGTCAAAGTTCAAGAGGGGGTGAATTGACCTTTTAAAAGTTCTCGCAGAATTACAGTACACAGAAAATAAATCGATTTATTTGGAAATGAACAGATTTATTTTGGCACTGTTTACGTTTGAAAACGTTTATATCAGCCAAGTTAATCTCGAGATTATGCAGATTGATTTTCCAGATACACACTGATTTTAGGAGTATATTATGAAACACATAAATCAGTGACCTTCAATTTTATAGGCAAGTGATAAAGGTTCAATTATTAGTTTGACAATCAATTGGGTAACCTATCACAATCAATCTGTGGCTATTAGCAGATTATGTATGTTCTTTTCAGAATCAAACAGTTTTTCCATAAATTAAGAACAATATGAAACAAGCCCAGAAAGAACAGATTTATTATTAATTGAACCAATTTATTTCTTGACAGTTTAACAGCAGTAATTCGAGTGCAGAGGTTAAGGGAGATTGAAAAGACAATTATACTGGTTCACTCCAATGAGCTACATCCATTCTTCACCTAATCCAAGGTGAAATTCACTAAATCACAATCCAAACAAACACAAACACCACTGTTCTTGAACCCTATCAAGAAGAGTTTACAACCACACTTTTACAAGAAATGAAATGTGAAACGAATACACCTGATAGAGGATGTAGAAATCTGCCTTAAATCAGTAGAACAGATTGCTTGAACAGTAGCAGCACCTCTCACCAAGCTTTGGAACTAAACAAGAACAAACACACTTTTGATTTTCGAAATCTTTCAAGAACGAATGCTAATTCTTTGTAAATCCTTAATTCTCTGATGCAAAACTTATTTTCTCAATTGTATGATCTGTGTTTAAACTCAGAAACAAGTTTTCTTTTTATAACTGTTAAAAAAAGAACAGATTGAAAATAAAATGAACAAATTTATTTTCAAAAAGCAGTTAGAGAATTGTTATGTGAGGAGACTTAGTCAACCATTCTGGTGCAAAAACTAAAAACCGTTTAAGATAGACATGGCACCAAAGTAAAAAAGAATCTATTCATTTACAGATGAACAAATTTATTTTTCAAAATGATAACAGACAAAGCTTAACTATTAGAACACAGTCGTTTTGAAAGGTAGAAGACTTAGTCAAAATACTTGATGCACAAAATCTAGTTTTCACAAGACTTAGCCAAAGCATCAGTTTAAAAAATGATCTGTTTATTTAGAAAAGAATAGATTTATTTTTATGCAGTAAACTTGTTTTTTGTAAAACATGTGAAAAACAGTTTAAGAAATTTTGTGCTTGCTCTTATCACATGGTCAGGGGTTAAGAGGTGAGTTACCCAGCAAAAAGTATACTCTTAAACACCCTCTAAACACTACCTAAGACATACTTAAAGCAAAAGGAAAATATACATGAATTGTACATAAAAGTCTTCATCAAACACATGTCTTGAAGGGGCAACAACCATCTTCAACACCGTGTTCTATAATTGTTTGTTAAGTTTAACAGTCCATCCATATTGAAAGATCAATTATTTTAAATATAACACACTTTTTTGTTTATTGTTTTAATTTAATGAAAAAATTATTTTATTTTAGTATCTGTGGACTTGATCTATTCTCAACTTTATTTAAATTATTTTCTAAAATAAAGTAAGAGTTAAAATTTATTAGTCTGAAAATAATAAAAAAACTAATTTAAGCATCATCTCCAATTAATATTATACTATTTCTTTTACAAATGTGTTGATTCAAATCCTAAAAATTTGAGTATTAATAAAGAGTTAGGTTATTAACATCTGACCATAAATCATTAGTCATATTAGAATAATACAATGCAAGGATAAATGCAAGGATAATGATTATTGTACACTATCGTGTTTATGTAATGTTATGTTTTGACTAGAGAGTGAATTTGAGATCATTTGAAGAAAAAATTATAGAAAATGAGGTTGTTTGAATTAAAATAATAGAATAAAAAATACAGAGAAAGTATACAAAAGTTTGTGAATGATGTGATGAGTGCGATTAAAATTATATATTTTTTAATTAATAAAAATATAACATTATAAATTTATCTTGTATTTAAAAATTATTGAAAATTAAATTAAATTTATTTCTTTGTGAATTAAAATTGTTTTTAATTAAAACATTATTTTCGATAGTAAAAAATAAATTCGAAACAATTGCATGATGTTTGAAATTGTCAGAAGATAGTTATGATTGTAAATTGGAATGACTATTTAATGTCATATATTTAATAAATGTGAAATAAATAAAATTATTAAATTATTAAAAAATTTAAATAAATACAAATTTATATTATATAATGTCTTATTTAAATGAAAATTTGAAATATATAAAATATTCAAAAATTCTAAATAAATAAAAATTCTAAATTATGTAATATCATATTTAAATAAAAATATGAAATAAATTAAAATTTTAAATTATTGAAAATTTTAAATAAATATAAATTTTAAATTATTTAACGTCCTATTTGAATAAAAATTTGTAATGAATAAAATTTATAAATTATTAATAATTTTAAATAAGTAAAAACCCTAAATTACTCAATGTACCACTTAAATAAAAATCATCAATAAATAAAATTTATAAGTTGGTAAAAAATCGAAAAAAATATAAATCCTAAATTACTTAATGTCCTATTTAAATAAAAATCTAAAATAAATTAAATTCTTAAATTATTCAAAATTCTAAATAAATACTTTAATGTCCTATTTAAATAAAAATATAAAATTTTTAAAATATTCAAAATTATAAATAAATAAAAAACCTAAATTATTTAATGTTCTATTTTTAAATTATTCAAAATCCTAAATAAATACAAATCTAAATTATTTAACATCGTATTTAAAAAATCTAAAAATCAACCCACAATCGATTATGGGTATCTAGAATCGATGTTTAGTGAAATAGTCATTGGTAATCGATGTTCCACATGTTCAAAGCACCACAACATCGATTATGGACACCCAACATCGATATTCACTGAAAAAAGCATGGACAATCGATGTTTCGTTGTTTCAAATGCACTTGAAACATCGATTTTGAATTGGAAATAAAAGGAAAATTGATGTTCATGATCAGTCATTTGTCTAAAAATGCAAAGGACATTTCAGAAAATACATATGTGTCACGTTGTCTTTCTCATGTTTTTTCTATACTTGAACGAGGAAGTGTCACGTTGTCTTTCTCATGTTTTTTCTATACTTGAACGAGGAAGAAAAAAAAAACGCACTCATCATTTCACGCTTGCAAATCAGCAAGAGAAATGGAAACAAACACGAGTGTCACCCGTCGGAAGCAAACACTACATAAGTATTTAATTTTTATTATATTAAAATATATATAATATAATATAATTACATTTAAAATATAAAATATTTATAAGATTTTAGGTACTTGTAATATAATTTATTTAAGAAAAATAAAATAATTTAAAAAATGTATTAGTAGTTTTATGAAAATAATATTAAGAAATTATGTAGTTGTTACGTTAAAAAATTAAATTATTATTTAAAAAAATAAAAAATATATTTATCTATTTATCTATTTATTTTATTAATAAATAAATAAATAAATTTTGTTATTAATAGAAAAATAATCGTCCAATTAAAAATTAATAATAAAAAATTACTAAATATTTATATAATATTATAAATATTTATTAAAAGATAAAATTATCAAATTAGAAAATAACACAAAAGAATTATCAAATAATATATCTCTTTATATAATGACACAATGATATATACGTCACAACACGTTACACATCCAATCTCACACCATTTTTACATTTCAGTTTTTCGAATAAAAAATAATTTTAAACATTAATATTGGAATAAGTGTGATGTGAAATGTTGGAAAGTGGAAAAAATGTACAGTTCATGATAATGTGTAGGGACTTACAAAGTACAGACCACACAAATGAGAGGAAGATGTGTTCTCATAGGATTTTGAATTGGTACATGCATGCAAAATTCTTTCATTCTCATAGGATTTTGAATTGCTATATGCATGAAAAATTCTTTCATTGTCATAGGATTTTGAATTGGTATATGCATGGAAAACTCTTTGATTGTCATAGGATTTTGAATTGGTATATGCATGGAAAAGTCTTTTATCAGAGAATTGATGACAACATGGTTTTCCTTTGTTCTACTGGGAAAAAAGGGAATTAGGCAGTTTTTACTGTATAATTTTGGAGCAACGGCAAACCAATTCTTATTTTTTATTGATTTTGTTGTTTTCAATGTCTTTGATTTACATACTATTGTTGATTTTTGTTGATTTTTTTATAAGGGTTAAGACATTTTTGAATTAAACTCTTTAAATGTTCTTCTTAATTTAATTTTATTTTTTACTGATGAAAAGTGTCATAAGAAGACATATAATTGGTGTTTGATTAGAGAAAAAGAAAGAATACTCAGAGAAGAAGAAAAGGAACAGGACAATGATATTTTTATATTTTAATTTTTTATATATATATTCTATTTTCCAATTAATAATATTCTTATTTTACTTTAAAAAAAATTATATTTATTTTTATTAGTTAAATATAATATTTTATTATTAAAAATAGTTGTGAAGTGAAAATGAAAGAAAGAAAACTGTTCAGACTTGAATTTTTCAAAGTTGTGACCACGGGATATACTAGAACTCAAAATGTGGAGACTTAAACAATTAAATATTTAAAATGTTTGACTGAATTTTAATATCACTAAATACTTAATTTGGTGTTTTCCTAAATTGAGTGGATGTATGGGAATTTAAAAGTGTGAAAAAAAAAATAGTATGTTTGGATTTTTTTTGAGTGATGTAACTATCATGAGAGAATTTTTTATTCTTTAAAATGTGTGAAATGTAAGTTTACAATTTTATTTTTGTATTTAAAAATATTTAAATAATGAGATATGAGATATTTTTGTATAATTTGAGTTAATTCAAATTTTGTAAATTCATTTTGGTACCGTTAAGAATAAGTATTAATACAAGTCATTTAACATTGTCGGAATATGAAAATTTATCATAAAAATAATATTATTTAAGCATATATAAATTTACCATTATATTAAAAATAAATTTAAAACTATAATTTATTTATTTGTGTATTTTAGTTATTTGTAATTAAAAAATTATTTTCAAAATTGTGTAGGAACTCACTTTGAAAAAAAAAATACAGATTATATAAATTTGTCAAAAAATTAAAAATTGTCAAAAAATAATTGTGTTTATATTAAATATATTTTTTGATATTTATAATTGTATCGACTTAACAACAACCACAAAACAAATCAAACAAAAGCAACTTTAGTGTAAGCTTACAAAACATAGGCATAATCAATTATGCTTGAAGATTAACGCTAAACATAATCGATTATGACTTTTAAAATAGTTGATAATCGATTATGACTAAGGTTAAAAGTATCAAACAATCGATTTTACTTAGAAAATATAGGACATGATCGATTATCTTGCATGTGTTTTCTCATACATAATTGATTAAACATTTTTTTTAGTAGATAATCAATTATCTTGTTTGTGCTTTCTCATATATAATTGATTATCTACTAGAAATAAATAGTTAATCGATTATGATCTCCGTGTACATTGATTATGGATCATCTAGTTCAAAGCTTCAATACAATGCTATCTTTGATCATAAGGTACAAAACATCTCTTAAACACACCAAATTTTGAAATGGGAGTGAAGAAACCTCTCAAATGCTCTTAAGAGACTGGAGAATGGCACTCAAATGCTCTGAAGGCACAAACTCTCAGCAATAGAAATATGAAAGCATCAAATGGTGCACAACATCTTCACGGGCACAAGCTTTTTAAACCAAAAAAATCAAAAAGCAGTTACTGATGCTTTATGTGGATTCCTTTCCTTCTACATGGATTCCTTCATGGCAGTGTCTCATTGCATTAGTTTTCACATGCACACACAATGGCAAAAATGAATGGTACTTGCAATAGGCAAAAACAATGAAGTAAAAGCCAAATATGGTACATGACTTTAATTGTATTTCTTCGAGTTTCTTTGTAGTTGAAAGAAGATGCAGAAACCTCAATGACTTGCTCTTCCGTCCTCACACATATGAATACAATTTTCAATTTTGTATGTGGCTAATATATGTGTGAACTTAATAAGTGTGAGACATAAGTAATAAAATAAACTTAAATAAAAAAAAGGATAATTAAACAATAAGTTTTTTTTTTGTATTTTAAAGAATTACTAATGCAAACTTAAAAATAATGTGTTTGTCTTTTCTCTCTATGAAATTGTTCAATTTGAAAATATGGCATAAAAAATTATACTTGAAGAAGAAGAGTTCTTTACTTTTGTAGAACATAAAGAGAAAAAAAATAAAAAAAATGAGAGAAATATTTTTATTCAAATTTTTGTTTAGAGATATTTTTATTGTTTTGGGTTATGTAATAAAAATGGTGTATTTCTTAGAGACAATGTAATAGTGAAGATTAAAGTTAGGAGTTAAGGTCATTTAATTCTATGTTGGTAATGGTGGAGGAGGAAGAGTTCTGAGGATTTTTTTTAATTTTTTTAATGGTGTATTGGAGTATAAAGTTTTTCTTTATCTTAAGGTTATTGGATACAATCATCCCACAATCACCAATGTCACACACAATGAAGTTCACTTTCTAATACATTTAATAATAATGATGAAAATTCACTTTCTAATACATTTAATAATGATTTTTTTATATTCAGTTAAAAAATTTGTTTTTTTAATAATATGACATATGTTAGATCTTCTTTAATGATAATATCCTCACATGAGGTCACAACCTCTTTTTTTGATCTTATTCAAATATTTATTTCCTGCTCATCCAATATATTTATCATTTCTACAATAACATAATTCTCAACATATATTTCAATACTATTTATGTATTATTATCAATTCACATATTACCTTCACAAAGGTTTAACTATTAATATACATGCCTAACTTTGTATACATAAATTATATAAGCACGTTAAAGACCTACCACACAAGAGGTAGAACGAAGCCCTAAACAAAGAAATAAAAAGACCAACTTATTATACAAAATCTCACAACTTTTTTCAATTTTGCTTGAAATCATTATTATCTATATTTGATAATATTTTATATTTGTTTCACTAAGCAAGAAAACCTTCTTCAACTATTTTTTAATTTTCTCAGAATTTTAATTTATTAATCAAATTTCTTAAATAAACATAATTTAAAAAATAATAATGTGATTATCAAATGAAAAAAAATACAAGACTTAAAAGGTCATCCAAGCTCCACATGGATAGGTATGGAAGATGGGTTAGTGTAGTATTAAAAGGTTTGAAGTAAAGATAATAAGAGAATAGTAAAGAATGGTGTGATTATTGTTGATGATGTTGGATGCAATGGAAATATTTAAATGAGTTGGAGATCACATTAATTATCAATAATATATAACTAGAAATATACACATAAATTTATTGTTTTAAAATTTTTGAATTAAAAGAATGCTTCGGTTTTTTGAGTTTAGAGTTTAGGACTTAAACTTTAAACCTTATACATATGATTGTTTTAAAACAATCATATATTAATTATTTCATTTATTCCTAATACATATATGTTAACTATGTGGGTTGAATAATACTATGATATTATTAAGAACTTGTGAAATAAAAACTATTTTCTAATAATATCTTAATAAATTTATAGTATTATTAATAATATAAGACCTCTTTGAAAAGTATTTTCTAAACAAACCTTTTAAGATAAAATAAATAGTATGTAAAAAAATTTCCTTGTTAAAATTTAGAAATTTTTCCTTAAGTTCTTCATGAGCTATATGTAAAAGTTACTTTTTATAAAATTCTCTAAATTTTTTTATTTTATTTGTTAAAGTTATTTTTATTTTTTAAATGTTTGTAGAGTCAACATTTTGAATTTGTTAATTTGTATTGGTCGTATCTGTCTAACCCTTTAGGCTATAGGGTGACGCGGGCTAGTTTGTCAGTCCGACCTCCTTTATTTGTTATACTTTTAAACAAGAATATCATGCTTTTGGAATCAAAATTGATGATTGTCAATTTTTTTTATCATCAAAGAATATAAGAATACATAAAATAAAATGAGACACTTCAGGGATTAACCTTTATACAGTCACTTCAAGGTGTCTCAACCCTTATACAAAAATTACCATGATCAACCTGCTCAATACTTGACCTATATACAATCTTTAGGCTCTACAAACTACCCAATCAATTATCAATAATGAAAAGAAATGGTAGGCCACATTAAAAGAAACATTAACTACCCTATCAGGTTATTTATAACTAATCTTTAAATAAAAAGAGGACAAAACACAATATACAACTTTATTTACATTAATATACATCATTTGATTCATTAAAATATTATTGATATTTACTTTGTTTTGTTAAGCATTAAATCTTTTTTTTTATCAGTAATAAACAATGAATAAATGTGAGTCACTTTAGGGGTGACCCAACCCTTATACAAAACACACGACCTTTAACCTTTTCCACAACATACACCCCGCCAACTCCTAAATACTTAAATAAATTCGGAAAGAACCGCTTACAACCCTCATTCTTATACCCAAACAAAATATCAAAACATCATTTTCATATAAACCAAAGGATCAACACACCAATCAGAGAAAGAAAAGATCGCATCCTGCGACTTGGAAGTAACCCAAGCCTATGCCTTTAGTTGCACCAAAGCGAATACTTCCAATACATCTATTACGCCCCCTCTAAATATTACTCTGTTTCTATGTTTCCAGATTGATTAAAAAAATTATTAATATCTAAAAGTAAATTTTATTATTAATAAATAATTTCTAAATTAATATTTAATTAATTATCAAAATTTTTGCTACCAATATTTAGAATTTAATTATTTGATAGCTAAAACTTTGATAACTATTTAAATGATAATTTAAAAATTATTTTTTAATAATATAAACTATTTTAAATGTTAATATATTTTTTTAATATTTAAAATAATATATAATTTAATTAATATAATAATTAATTTTTTTTTTCTAAAACTTGAACCCTGTTTACTTATTTTATTTTATAATCTAAAAAATAGTCTCATGCATACTAATAATGTCTACATTAGTACAACAACTTGGTAAAGTGAAAGTGAAAGTGTTCAGCAATTGTTTAGATGAAGACAATAGTACAACAACTTGGAAAAATCTTCAATTAAGTGATCACACATCCACGAAACTGATTTTATTGCAAATTCCCAGCATACCCTTATTCCTTAGGCTATGAACAAATTCTGACAGTATATATATGTATTCCTTCTGGCTTCAAAATCAGCAGCTTCGTTGCAAAAAGCAACAAACTAATACCATCTTCACCTTTCTTACTCAAGCAAGTGAAGGTATGTCATCTCCTATTATGTCTTTCTCTCTGCATTTACTTCTTATCAATATTCTTTTAAGCGATATTACTAAAAAAATTTATTAAATATAAACTAATTTTAGAAATAAAAAATAATTAGTTGTTACAGTTATTAAAGTAAAAATAATTTTAAAAATTAAAAAAATTATTAGTTTCTATTATTGATAAATAATTTTTAAATTGATATTTAATTAGTTACCAAGATTTTTGCTATCAAATTTAAAATCTAAATAACTCATTAGATACCAGTTTAAAAACTATTTATCAATGATAAAAATCAATTTAGAAATCAATAATTTTTTTAGTTTCTAAAATGGTATCTAATTTAGTTACTATAGCAATTAATTATTTTTTTATTTAAAATTAATTTTTAATAATTTTCTTATAGTATAATAACTTCTAAAATTATCATAAGAGGTTTTCAAACACTTGTAAATATATAACATGAAAAACTAAAGCAAGAGGAGGAGAAGGAATCATTCTGTCTTAGAAACACAATTGATATTGGGATCTTACTTTTATCAAGTATAAAAAAATAATATTAAACAACATATGTATTTTTGAAGTATTTTAAAATGTTCTCATGGTGTCTTGAGAGATTTCAAGCAGACAAACAAGTAATAGAAAGAGACTCTTGTGATTGATATAGAGCCCAATGCAGCGGAATTCTTCATTTTAATTGTTTTCAGAAATTCAATATTATTCATTTTTATTTGAATCATATTCAAATATTAGACAGCATTGACCCGGTTGATATTTGAGTGTCGTGCATTAATAATACTGAGAATCAAATTTAAAGAACTATTCATGCTATTACTATCTGATCCTACCGTATTTAAATCCTATTGAATTATTGGACTAATACTTAGTACCGATCCCAAAACTTACAAGAGGCTTTAAAAAAATAACTTAAAAGTAATATTGATATAATCACATATCTTTTTTTTTTCTTTTCTGATAATTTTAATCAGTTAGTTAATTATACAATGATTTAAAGAAAAACACTTTTTAACCCTACACAATAATGCTTTTAGTTCTTTTTAATCCATGGCATATAAAAGCAATTAACTGAATAATTAAACATTGAAATGATTATGAGATATTCATGTAATTAAATCTAACATATGCAAGTACTTCTTAATTTTCATGAAGCTCATTATGCAAGATATATCAGTTACCATGGACCAAAACTTGACAAAAGAGAATAAGTGGTGGAAAAAAGGTATAGAAAAAATGGCGAATTGGCTGGCAATCAAGAACAAGAATGAATGGCTAAAGGACATGAGAGGGAATCTGAGTTTGGCTGCTACCATAATCACAACCATCACCTTTCAAACCGCTATTAATCCACCAGGTGGTGTTAGACCAGCCACAGAGAGTGGAGAGCTGAAATGTCTAGAAAATTTAGAAAATAATCCATGCCCTGGTGAATCTGTCCTAGCTATAGTTTACCAAGAAGCTTATGTCAGATTTCTTTTATTCAACACTATATGTTTCGTTTCATCCTTAGCTGTGTGTCTCTTGCTTGTGAGTGGTTTCCCTCTAAATAACAGATTTTTCACATGGCTTTTGTCAATAGGCATGTGCATCACCATGACCACTCTCACTTTGACCTACATGATTGGTGCAGATATGGTCACACCTTATCCCGTTTGGTATAGAACCCAAACCATGTATAATAAAGTCATTTACACTTGGCTTGCACTCTTAGGACTCATCATACTTTTCCTTTGTCTGCGTCTATTTGTTTGGATTGTCACTAAATGCATGAAGAAACGTAAATGATGACCTCCAACAGTGTTGTTTTTTTTATGTGACTTTTGTAGGTTGGTTTTCTGTCAAGAGTAGTTTCAACCTTCTGTTTATGCTTTTTTTTACTTTTTTATTTATGTTTGCATGTGGGTTAGAGCACTTCTTATTTAATACATCTTTGTCGTTGATAAAAAAATTCATGTATCTTATGTTATCCTTGTCTAAATTGAATAAATTTGTATTTTAATTTATGTGTCATGGTATTTTTTAAATTGTGTCTATATTATAATAATTTTTTATTTTTCTAGGACAATCGAGTATAACTTTTGGAGATTATAGTTGTAAATGAAGTTTTGAGAAAAAAAATTTTCCAGTAATCTATTAAGGGATGAATAAGAAAGATAAAAATACAAATGTAGTGTTGGAGAATAATGTAAAAGGATTGGAATACTTCGATTCAATTTTAATTAATTAATTTATTTATTGTTATTGATAAAAAAAGAAAATAAATATTAGAAAATGGCATGAGTAATTCAATCTTAAAAATTGTCATATTTTTTATATGAGGTATGGAATATATCTTAATTGAGAAAAAAAATAAAATGAAAAAGATTACTAAGATACTATTATATATTAATGTTATTTGACCATGAAACTTTCAATGGTCCAATTTAACATATTTAGAATTGATGTAAAAAAAATGGATACAAAAAATTTGCTTGTGCGGTAATTTATTGTTTGACATGTGATTGTGTTATTCACTTTAATTATTTTAATATATAAAATTTTTAAAAAATAATTGAAAAAATAGATTTTTTTTTACAAATAAGATAATCATATATATACATATATCTTTTTTCTAAATTTAAAATATTGTAAATAATAACTTTTATATTTGTATATTTTGTGTTTATATTTTTTTATCGATAAAAAAAACAAATAAATTGAAGTTTCAAGGTAAAAGTTAAAAAAAACCTCAGCACTCTACCATCCAATTTAGAGTCACCATAATTTTATCAAGAAAAATGTTTATTTAACACTCTACATTCTCAATAAATATTAATATTTTAATTATTTATAAAATTTATAATTTTTTTAATTTTATATTTTGTTTATATTTTTATTAAGGAAATTTTTAATTTTTTTATTATAAATATTAATATTTATTGTGAGTGCAAGATGAAAGATGAGTATCAAAACATGGTAACTTTCTATACTTTTCCCGCTAAAGGTAGGTGAAAAAGTTCAACCTCAGTTATAAAGTCAAATCCCCTCATTTCTCTTTTATTATTCCCTGCATCTAATTCATTTTCTCTCGGTATGCTTTCTAGTGCCACTAAAATCTCCTAATACACCAATTTTTAAAGGTTTTTACTAGTTTTAGTTGAGTTAATTCTTCCCATACAGCTGTTTTACATTTGATATGAAGGGGTGAGTATGTTTAAGATTTGTTCCACATACTTACTAACCCCTAAATTATTATTTAAAATAAACTTTAAAATAAATTTTATATTCACTTATAAATTATATTTTTTTTTAATTTTTAATTGACGTGAGATTTAAGAAATAGATTCTTCTATTGAAACCAACAAACCTATGGGAATCACCACTTTTATAAGGGAAATTTTATTTCAGACTTACGCTCACATCACTTCATTTTCTGTAATTTATAAATTGTACCATGGTTTTTAGCCATTCCTTTGGAGAAAAAATAATTGAAAGATATAAAAATTAATTGAACATAATTACATATTGTAAAACTGCTAATTTATTTATTTTCGATAACTCCCTAGATAGCATCGCAACTGGATATGTGGTCTCCCTGACATGATGTAGTTTAAGAATTGCTTGATAAAAAAATAAAAAAGAATTGTATATATGAACGCTAAAGTTTACACTAATTAATGGTGATTTAGATACGCAATTGTACCATGCATTTTTTCAATTTTAAAAAGCATTGATAAGCATGTATTTTTTGTAGGTTCTGTTTTTTCATTAAGAGAGCATGTCTCTTTATTTTTCATTAAGAGACTCGTTTAGATGTAGGTTCTGGTTTTAATGCAGCTAATGTAGATTCAATAATGGTTCTGCTTTTGGTGCTGGCCTAGATGCAAAAGGAGTGACTTCAAAGTTCCAAAGCTCCAAAGTTTCTGCATTGTGGATCCTTAGGAGGAGAAAATCAAAAGCTCCAAAGACATGCTAGTGATCAGAATTGTGAGATCATTTTGGTGCCAATACAATTGATAGTGCTGGTATACAATTGATTTTGGTGCCAATACAGTTGAGAAGTTGAATGAATGGTTCAATGCGATTTTCGAAGATTCAAATCAGTTGCGAAATTGAACAATTCTTCTTCTTATATAAAGAGAGTTTCATCCACTTCGGAATCACAACTTTCACTCACCTTCTTCATCTTCCTCATCCAACACAATGTGAAACCTTTCTTCTTCCTATCACCTTTACATATTTTCTCTTTCTCTCATCATTTATTATTATTATATTTCTGGGTCTATTGGATATTACTTTTTAAAGAGTAAGTTATTAGTTTTGATTTTTGGACATTTTAGGAAGTTTTTGTTGTAACTTGCACAATACATCGCGAATCAATCTTTATGATAAGTGATTACGCACGAAAAAGAAAAACAATTGAGTTCTTTAAAATATTTCAATATGAATATTCTACATTAACTACAGAAAGGTATAATCATATATATAGTTACCATATCTCGTTGATACTGAAAAATAATTAACTCAAGTTCTCTTCAAACTTGACTGTTAACGGAATCCATTGTCTAGATATTATACATACCTGTAATACTATTTTAAGAAGTATAATTGACAATTGATTACTTTTTAACTCACTTTATACTCAATTGTTTACTGGTTTTTGAGCGTTTGAATTTTTTTTTTTCATGTGGATCACTATTAGATTTCCAAGCATAAAGTTTGATAATCATTTAAAAAAAAAAATCAAATCATTCACACAATTTGAATTTTCTTTGGATGACTCCAACTCAATAAAAACAAATATGAAATGACTTTATTAAAATGGAATATATATATATATATATATATATATATATATATATATATATATATATATATATATATCCTTGTCACAAACTAATTTCGTATTATATAAAAGTCTCCTAATGAGGTCATAAGTCTTTAGCGATTTAAATTTTATTAGTTTCCTAAATATTTCGTAGTGAAAAAAATAATTAACTAATAACGTTAACAAAATTAGTAAATTAATTTTTTTACTTTAAGTAGATATTCTTAAGTTCATCATTGTTAATATTCAAAACTACATATACAAACTATATATGCAATTGACGACCTAACCACGATCTTGTGTCGTTTATTTTTATGCAGTTGATTCATGATTGTGTCTGTTACTTCCGCGTGTGTTTTTTCCATCAGTGAATTCGACAAAGTGAATTTGAGATCATTTGAAGAAAAAGTGTGTAGAAATTGAGGTTGTTTGGATTAAAATAAATAAAGTAGAAAATGTAGGAAAAGTGTATCAAAATTTGTGAGTGATGTAATGAGTGTAATTGAAATTATATTTATTTTAATTGATAAAAATGAAACTTTACAAATTTGTCATTGTATTTAAAAATTATTGAAAATTTATTTTATTTTATTTATTTGTGGATTATAACTATTTTTAATTAAAACATTGTTTTCGATAGTAAAAACTACAAGATTGCGAATGATGTAAAATTGTCACAACATAGTTATGATTGTCAAATTTGAATAACTATTTAATGTCATATATTCAATAAAAATATGAAATAAATAAAATTCCTAAATTATTAAAAATTTTAAATAAATTTAAATTTAAATTATATAATGTCTTATTTAAATAAAAATCTGAAATATATAAAATTTATAAAATATTTAAAATTCTAAATAAATACAAATTCTAAATTATTTAATATCATATTTAAATAAAAAAACTGAAATAAATTAAATTCTTAAATAATTAAAAATTCTAAATAAATAAAAATCTAAATTATTTAATGTTACATTTAAATAAAATATGAAATATATAAAATTCCTAAAATATTCAAAATTCAAAATAAATAGAAATCCTAAATTATTTAATGTCCTATTTGAATAAAAATATGAAATAAATAAAATTATTAAATTATTAAATTTTTTAAATAAATACAAATCTAAATTATTTAATATTCTATTTAAATAAAAAATTTAAAATAAATAAAAATTTTAAATTATTCAAAATCTTAAATAAATACAAATCTAAATTATTTAACCTCATATTTAAAAAAGTCTAATCAACCCATAATATTTAGAATAAATGTTTAGTGAAATAGTCATGAATAATCAATGTCCACATGTAGAAAGCACCACAACCCAAAAAAAAAAGCATGAACAATCAATATTTGGATGTTTTAAAGACACTTGAAACATCGATTTTTTAAATTGGAAATAAAAGGAAAACTGATATTCACGTTCAGTCAATTGTCCAAAAACGCAAAGGGTATTACAAAGAATACATGTGTCACCCGTCTTTCCATATGCATAAATAGTGAAACTGTGGAAGGAAACACTACATTATTGTATTTAATTTTTATTATATTAAAAATATATAATATAATATAATTACATTTAAAATATAAAATATTTATAAGATTTTAGGCACTTGTAATATAATTTATTTAAGAAAAATAATATAATTTAAAAAATATATTAATAGTTTTATGAAAATAATTTTAAGAAATTATGTAGTTGTTACGTTAAAAAATTTAGTTATTATTTTAAAAAATAAAAATATATTTAACTATTTATTTTATTAATAACTAAAAAAATTATTTTATATTTATTAATAGAAAAGTAATTTTCCAATTAAAAATTAATAATAAAAAATTACTAAATATTTATATATTATTATAAATATTTATTAAAAGATAAAATTATCAAATTAGAAAATAACATAAAAGAATTATCAAATAATATATCTTTTTATATAGTGACGCAATGATATATACGTCACAACACGTTACACATCCAATCTCACACCATCTTTACATTTCAGTTTTTCTAATAAAAAATAATTTTAAACATTAATATTGGAATAAGTGTGATGTGAAATGTTGGAAGGTGGAAAAAATCTACACTTCACGATAAAAATGTGTAGGGACTTAGAAAGTACATAGCACATGTGAGAGGGAAAATGCATATTCTTTGTTGTACATTAGATTTATTTTCAATGTTTTGATTTTATAGTTGTTGGTTATTGTATAATGATTGAAACACTTTTGAATTAAACTTTTAAACTGTTTTTTTTTAATTTAATTTTATTATTTGATGATAAAAAAATGTCATTATTGACAATGATATTTTGATATTTTAATTTTTTTTATATATTTCTATTTCCCAATTAATAATATTATTATTATATTTTAAAATTTTATTTATATTTATTTTTATTAGTTAAATATAATATTTTATTATTAAAAATAGTTGTAAAGTGAAAATGAAAGAAATAAAAATGTTCAGACTTGTATTTTTCAAAGGTTGTGATCACGGGATATACTAGAACTCAACATGTTGAGACAATGAAAAAATTTAAAATGTTTGACTGAATTTTAATATCACTAAATACTTAATTTGGTGATTTACTATATATTGAGTGGATGTATGGAAATTTAAGATGAAAGTGTAAAAAAGATGAGTATGTTTGGATTCTGGTTTATAGTGAATTTGTAAGGAAAATTTATTAAAATTTGTGAGTGATGTAATTGTGGTGAGAGAATTGTTTATATTTTAAAATGTATGAAATGTAAGTTTATAAATTTATCATTGTATTTAAAAATATTTGAATAATGAGATATGAGATATTTTTGTGTAATTTAATTTAATTAAAATTTTGTATTTTTTTAGTTATTTGTAATTAAAAATTATTTCAAAATTGTGTACGAACTCACTTTGAGAAAAAAGACAGATTATGTAAATTTGTCAAAAAAAATTAAAAATTGTCAAAAAATAGTGGTGTTTGCGTTAACTACATTTTTTTTATATATATTTATAATTGTATTGACTAATTAACAATCACAAAACAAATCAAACAAAACAACTTTAGTGCTAATCTTACAAAAACATAGGCATAATTAATTATGCATGAAGATAAACGCTGAACATAATCGATCATGACTTTTAAAATAGTTGGTAATCGATTATGGCTAAGGTTGAAGGTACCACACAATCGATTTTGCTTAGAAAATATAGGACATGATCAATTATCTTGCATGTGTTTCTCATACATAATTAATTAAACATTTTTTTTAGTAGATAATCGATTATCTTGTTTGTGTTTTCTCATACATAATTGATTATCTACTTTTTAATTGATTATGGCATCCGTGTACACCTAATTAAACATGGATCACCTAGTTCCAAACACATAATGATTCTAAACACCTAATCTACCATGAATCCAACACATTACTAATTAAATATTAAGATGATATACAATTTTTCATTTTGTATGTGACTAGTATAGGTGTGAACTTAATAAGTGTGAGACATAAAATAAACTTAAATACAAGAAAAAGGATAATTAAACAATAAGTTTGTTTTTTGTTTTTGTATTTTAAAGAATTACAATAATGCAAACTTAAAAATAATGTGTTTGTCTTTTCTCTCTATGAAATTGTTCAATTTGAAAATATGGCATAAAAAATTATACTTGAAGAAAAAAGTTCTTTACTTTTGTAGAACATAAAGAGAAAAAAAAGAAAAAAAATAGAGAAATATTTTTATTCAAATTTTTGTTTAGAGATATTTGTATTTTTTTGGGTTATGTAATAAAAATGGTGTGTTTCTTAGAGACAATGTAATAGTGAAGATTAAAGTTAGGAGTTAAGGTCATTTAATTCTATGTTGGTAATGGTAGAGGAGGAAGAGTTCCGAGGATTTTTTTTATGGTGTACTGAGGTATAAGTTTATCTTAAGGTTATTGGATACATATAATCTCAACATTCACCAATGTCACACAATAACACCAATGTCACATAATAATGAAAGTTCAAATATGTTAGATCTTCTTTAATAATAATATTCTCACATGAGGTCACAACCTCTTTAATCAACATGTTGATTTTTTTAACATATTCAATAATGTAAAGATATATAGATCATCATTATAATGCATGCTGAGTTACAATATTTTTTTTCATCTTATTCAAATATTTATTTCCTACACATCTAATATATTTGTCATTTCGAAAATAACATCATTCTCAACGTACAATTCTCATTCTCAACATACAATTCAATACTATTTGTGAATTATTATCAATTCACATATTGTCTTCACAAAGGTTCAACGATTAACTGAGAAGGATGAATATAAAGATAACGTTAATATATATGTCTAACTTTGTATACATAAATTATATAAGCACATTACAGATCTACCGCACAAGAGGTAGAACGAAGGTCTAAACAAGAAATAAGAAGATCAACTTATTATACAAAATCTCACAACTTTTTTCAATTTTGCCTGAAATCATTATTATCTATATTTGATAATATTTTATATTTGTTTCACTTAGTAAGAAAACATTCTTCAATTATTTTTTAAACTTTCCTTGATTATAATATTAAAATTTGATTCAATTTGATTATTCCCTCTTATATTCTTATTGTCCAAAAAGTGATATTAATAACTACAACCAAATAAATAGGTTCAAAACAAAAAAAAATTACAAAAAAATAAAAAGTGATGAGTTCATCTCTGAATCCGTCAGTTCATCCTATAGGATGAAACATGTTACCAATTTCAGTCCATTTAACATAAGCAGATCAACCGGTCCGTCTTGCTTTTGACGAGTCAAGAGTAGGTCGAACTAACCATGACTTCTTGTTTTGTGCGTGGTAACATGCTTTTGGTGTGATGCATCAATTATATGCTTTGGATTAGATCTTGATATTTTGACATCCAACTTTTTTTCTACACGTACTTAATAACAAACAATAACTATTATTTTAATAATTTTTTTATATAATTTAATTACAAATTTATCATTTATTGTATTTTTTTTAAATCATCACATCAAGAATGGTATATAACTCTATGGATGTCAAAGTATACACTACAAAAAATCATTAAACATAGACTACTTTTAGAGACAAAAAATAATAGTCATTATATTAACTAAATTACATATTATTTTAGATATTAAAAAAATTATTAGTATCTAAAAATAATTTTTATTATGAATAAATAATTTTTAAACTGATATTTAATTAATTATCAAAATTTTATCTACCAACATGTAAAATTTAATTAGTTGATAGTTAAATTTTGATAACTAATTAAATAATAATATAAAAATTATTTTTTAATAATATAAACTATTTTAATAATAATTTTTTTATTTTTAAAAATAATATTTAATTTAATTAATATAATAATTAATTATTATTTTTCTACAACTTGTATCTGTTTACTTATTTTATTTTAAAATCTAAAAAGTAGTCCCATGCATACTAATAATGTCTACAATAGTACAACAACTTGGTAAAGTGAAAGTGTAAGTGTTCAGCAATTGTTTAGATGAAGACAATAGTACAACAACTTGGAAAAGTCTTCAATTAAGTGATCACATGAAACTGATTTTATTGCAAATTCCCAGCATACCCTTATTCCTTAGGCTATGAACAAGTTCTGGCAGTATATATATGTATTCCTTTTCTGGCTTCAAAATCAGCAGATTCAGTTGCAAAAAGCAACAAACTAATAACATCTTCACTTTCTCACTAAATCAAGAGAAGGTATGTCATCTCCTATTATGTCTTTCTGTCTGCATTTACTTCTTATTAATATTCTTTTAAGTGATATCACTATAACAAAATTATTAAATAAAAAATAATTACTTGTTAGAGTGACTAAATTAAATATCATTTTAAAAATTAAAAAATTATTAATTTTTAAATTTGTTTCTATTATTGATAAATAATTTTTAAGATGGTATCTAATTAGTTATCAAAATTTTTGTTACCAAATTTAGAATCTAAATAATTGATAGTTAAAGTCTTGATAACTAATTATATATCAATTTTAAAATTATTTATTAATAATAAAAACTAATTTAGAAACCGATAATTATTTTAATCTTTAAAATTATATCTAATTTAATTAGTATAACAACTAATTATTTTTGCAGTCTAAAATTAGTTTTTCTTTAATGATTACCGTAGGTTTTCAAACACTTATATATAATATTAGGACAAGGAATCATTTTGTCTTAGAAGTAGAACTGACCTGCAATCTTACTCTCAAGTATAAAAAAATTATCTAAAAAGCAGTCAGTCACAACAAGAACAAAATTTTTTTTCATTAATTTCAAACAATAGAGAGTCACTTTGTTTTGCTGTGTTATGTTTTTAGAGTATTTTAAAATGTTCATTATTTTAAAATGTGCATGTATCACTGTCTTTAGAGATTTCAAGCAAATAATAGAAAGAGACTCTTTTGATTCATATAGAGCCCAATGCAGTGGTATTCTTCATTTTAATTGTTTTCAGAAATTCAATATTATTCATTTTTATTTGAATAATATTCAAATATCAGACAGCATTTTGTTAACCCAGTTGATATTTGAGTGTTGTGCATTAATAATACTGAGAATCAAATTTAAAGAACTATTCATGCTATTACTATCTGATCCTACCGTATTTAAATCCTATTGAATTATTGGACTAATTCTTAGTACCGATCCCAAAACTTACAAGAGGCTTTAAAAAAATAACTTAAAAGTAATATTGATATAATCACACATCTTTTTTTTTTCTTTTCTGATAATTTTAATCAGTTAGTTAATTATACAATGATTTAAAGAAAAACACTTTTTAACCCTACACAATAATGCTTTTAGTTCTTTTTAATCCATGGCATATAAAAGCAATTAACTGAATAATTAAACATTGAAATGATTATGAGATATTCATGTAATTAAATCTAACATATGCAAGTACTTCTTAATTTTCATGAAGCTCATTATGCAGGATATATCAGTTACCATGGACCAAAACTTGACAAAAGAGAATAAGTGGTGGAAAAAAGGTATAGAAAAAATGGCGAATTGGCTGGCAATCAAGAACAAGAATGAATGGCTAAAGGACATGAGAGGGAATCTGAGTTTGGCTGCTACCATAATCACAACCATCACCTTTCAAACTGCTATTAATCCACCAGGTGGTGTTAGACCAGCCACAGAGAGTGGAGAGCTGAAATGTCTAGAAGAATCAAAAAATAATCCATGTCCTGGTGAATCTGTCCTAGCTATAATTCACGAACAATCTTATTTCAATTTCCTTCTATTCAACACTATATGTTTCGTTTCATCCTTAGCTGTGTGCCTCTTACTTGTGAGTGGTTTCCCTCTGAATAACAGATTTTTCACATGGCTTTTATCAATAGGCATGTGCATCTCCATGACCACTCTCACTTTGACCTACATGATTGGTGCAGATATGGTAACACCTTATCCCGTTTGGTATAGAACCCAAACCATATATAATAAAGTCATTTACACTTGGCTTGCACTCTTAGGACTCATCATATTTTTCCTTTGTCTGCGTCTATTTGTTTGGATTGTCACTAAATGCATGAAGAAACGTAAATGATGACCTCCAACAGTGTTGTTTTTTTATGTGACTTTTGTAGGTTGGTTTTCTGTCAAGAGTAGTTTCAACCTTCTGTTTATGCTTTCTTTTACTTTTTTATTTATGTTTGCATGTGGGTTAGAGCACTTCTTATTTAATACATCTTTGTTGTTGATAAAAAAATTCATGTATCTTATGTTATCCTTGTCTAAATTGAATAAATTTGTATTTTAATTTATGTGTCATGGTATTTTTTAAATTGTGTCTATATTATAATAATTTTTTATTTTTCTAGGACAATCGAGTATAACTTTTGGAGATTATAGTTGTAAATGAAGTTTTGAGAATTTTTTTTTCCACTAATCTATTAAGGGATGAATAAGAAAGATAAAAATACAAATGTAGTGTTGGAGAATAATGTAAAAGGATTGGAATACTTCGATTCAATTTTAATTAATTAATTTATTTATTGTTATTGATAAAAAAAGAAAATAAATATTAGAAAATGGCATGAGTAATTCAATCTTAAAAATTGTCATATTTTTTATATGAGGTATGGAATATATCTTAATTGAGAAAAAAAATAAAATGAAAAAGATTACTAATTAAGATACTATTATATATTAATGTTTTTGGACAATGAAACTTTCAATGGTCCAATTTAACATATTTAGAATTGAAATAAAAAAAAATTGGATACAAAAAATTTGCTTGGACGGTAATTTATTGTTAGACATGTGATTGTGTTATTCACTTTAATTATTTTAATACATAAAATTTAAAAAATTAATTGAAAAAATAGATTTTTTTACAAATAAGATAATCATATATATATATGCATATTTTTTTTTTCTAAATTTAAAATATTGTAAATAATAACTTTTATATTTGTATATTTTGTGTTTATGTTTTTTTATAAATAAAAATAACAAATAAATTGAAGTTTCAAGCAATATGTAAAAGTTAAAACACAAATGCCATCCAATTCAGAGTCACCATAATTCTGTCAAGAAAAATGTTTATTTGACACTCATCAGTTACATCCTACACTCTCAATAAATATTAATATTTTAATTATTTATAAAATTTATAAATATTAATATTATAATTATTTATAAAATTATTGGACCAATTCGTAGTATAGATCCCAAACTTACAAGAGGCTTTAAAAAAATAACTTAAAAAGTAATATCGATATAATCTCATATCCTTTTTTCCTTTTTCTGGTAATTTTAATCAGTTAGTTAATTGTACAGTGATTTAAAGAAAAACACTTTTTAACCCTTTAGTTTCAAAATAACTACACACAATAATGCTTTGCCTTTTTCTTCTTGCACCCCTATGTTTTTCTATCTGTACCCCCATAATTTTAAAACTTCCAAAACTGGCCTTGACCTTTTATTAAAAAAGGGTACCGTGGTGGAGTGTGGTATGGATTCATCAATTCGGAAGTGAATCATGTTGTTTTACAGATGAGGAGGTGTTCTGAAAGCAAATTGTTAATAAATTGTTGATTTTCGGATTACTGAATTTGGAAGCCTAACATCTGTTACAGATTGATGGATTCGGAAGATTTACGGATTCCCCGATCCGAAAGATTTATGGATTTTCCAATGAAGATTTATGGATTTCCAAATCCAGAATGTGAAAAAATCAATGCGGATTCCTGATTCCGTAAAATTACCGAACTGCATTGTTTGGAATACTAGATATAAACTGCGGAAACGATAATTTGAAACACTAACGATCACCACCAAAAGAAACACTTTTCTATGTTAAGAGATGGAGCAGCGTCGCCGCTGTTTAGAGAGAAATAAAATCCGTGTGTGCAATTTGAGGGCAAAGGAAGAAGAAAAAGTAGTGTGGGTCTTATGTGCATTTTGGAGTTTTTAAAAAATAATAGGATTATTTTTGTCTTTGCATTATGGGGGTACAAGAAGAAAATTGTAGGAGTACAAAAAGAAATTGCCTAATGCTTTTAGTTCTTTTTAATCCATGACATATAAAAGCAATTAATTGAATAATTAAACCTTGAAATGATTATGAGATATTCATGTAATTAAATATGATTCCATAACATGCAATTCATTACACTAAATGCAGAAAACTGATCTAACATATGCAATTATAGTTGTTAATTTTCATGAAGTTCATTATGCAGGATATTCTAGTTCCAATGGAGGAAAACTTAGAGAAGAATTGGTGGAAAAGAGGTATAGAAAAAATGGCGAATTGGCTAGCAATCAAGATGAATGGCTGAAGGACATGAGAGGGAATTTGAGTTTGGCTGCTACCATAATCACAACCATCACCTTTCAAACCGCTATTAATCCACCAGGTGGTGTTAGACCAGCCACAGAGAGTGGAGAGCTGAAATGTCTAGAAAATTTAGAAAATAATCCATGCCCTGGTGAATCTGTCCTAGCTATAGTTCGGCAATAAGTTTATGTCAGATTTCTTCTTTTCAACACTATATGTTTCGTTTCATCCTTAGCTGTGTGTCTCTTGCTTGTGAGTGGTTTCCCTCTAAATAACAGATTTTTCACATGGCTTTTGTCAATAGGCATGTGCATCACCATGACCACTCTCACTTTGACCTACATGATTGGTGCAGATATGGTCACACCTTATCCCGTTTGGTATAGAACCCAAACCATGTATAATAAAGTCATTTACACTTGGCTTGCACTCTTAGTACTCATCATACTTTTCCTTTGTCTGCGTCTATTTGTTTGGATTGTCACTAAATGCATTGGCAAACGTAAATGATGACCTCCAACAGTGTTGTTTTTGAAGGGTGACTTTTGTAGGTTGATTGGTTTTATGTCAAGTTTCAACATTCTGTTTATGCTTTCTTTTACTTTTTATTTATGTTTGCATGTGTGTTAGAGCACTTCTTATTTAAAACATATTTGTTGTTGATGAAAAAATTTCATGTATGTTATGTTATCATGTGTAAATTGAATAAATTTGTATTTTAATTTACGTGTCATGGTATTTTTTTAAATTGTGTCTATATTATAATAATTTTGATTTTTCTAGGACAATCCAGTATAACTTTGGAGATTATAGTTGTAAATGAAGTTTTGAGATTTTTTTCCACTAATCTATTAAGGGATGAATAAGAAAGATAAAAATACAAATGTAGTGTTTGGGAATAATCTAAAAGGATTGGAATACTTCGATTCAATTTTAATTAATTAATTTATTTATTGTTATTGTTAAAAAAAAGAAAATAAATATTAGAAAATGGCATTAGTAATTCAATATTACAAAATTATCATATTTTTATATAAGCTATGAAATATATCTTAATTGAGAAAAAAGATAAAAAAATAAAATGAAAAAAATTACTAATTAAGATACTATTATATATTAATGTTTTTGGACAATGAAACTTTCAATGGTCCAATTTAACATATTTAGAATTGAAATAAAAAAAAATTGGATACAAAAAATTTGCTTGGACGGTAATTTATTGTTAGACATGTGATTGTGTTATTCACTTTAATTATTTTAATACATAAAATTTAAAAAATTAATTGAAAAAATAGATTTTTTTACAAATAAGATAATCATATATATATATGCATATTTTTTTTTTCTAAATTTAAAATATTGTAAATAATAACTTTTATATTTGTATATTTTGTGTTTATGTTTTTTTATAAATAAAAATAACAAATAAATTGAAGTTTCAAGCAATATGTAAAAGTTAAAACACAAATGCCATCCAATTCAGAGTCACCATAATTCTGTCAAGAAAAATGTTTATTTGACACTCATCAGTTACATCCTACACTCTCAATAAATATTAATATTTTAATTATTTATAAAATTTATAATTTTTTTAATTTTACATTTTGTTTATATTTTTATTAAATAAATTTTTAATTTTTTTATTATAAATATTAATATTTATTGTAAGATGAAACATGAGTATACTTTTCCACTAAAGGTAGGTCAAAAAGTTCAACCTCAGTTATAAAGTCATTGAAATCCCCTCATTTCTCTTTTATTATTCCCTATCTAGCACCATTTATACTTTTATTTCTCTATCTAACACTCTTTTGTTTTTATTTTCCTATCTAACACCCTTTTGTTTTTATTTCCCTATCTAGCACTCTTTTATTTTTTATTTCCCTATCTAGCACCATTTTAAAAATAAATAAAAAATAAAAAAATAATTTTTTTTTTATAATTTTAATTTTGAATATATTAAAAAACAAGTATTTTTAATGTTTAAAATGTTAGAAATATAATTAATGAATAAAGAAATGAGTTTTTACAAAATAAAAATAAAAAAGTAATAAATTAAAAATGTTTAGTTTAATTTTTTTTGTAAGAATGAAGAAAATAAAAAATTAAACTCTACAACATCATAAAAGTTGAATTTATAAACATAAATTAGTATTTATTTTTGTTATCATTGATAATGTAATCATGTTAATTTCAAATAAAAAATGCAGGACATAATTATAAAAAAAATCAAAGTCAATTAGTATTAATTAATATTGAACGCAGAAATAATATTGAAGTGTCTATCTACCCTAAATGCAAAATCCTAAAAAAAAACTAATGCAATTGCTACACTTAATGCTTAAAAATGAGAAAAAGAAAAATGTAAAAATAAATATATATAGAAAATAAAAACAGCAACATTGCAACAGATCTTTCATGTTATGAAACACTATTTGATGGAACTCAGAAATGAGGAGTATTGGTCTGCATACACTGGTCAAATACTATGTCCAAGTCCTGACATGAAAATAACTTCAAAGGGGAGACTTAAGTCAAGTCGAATAAAAACTGATATGGACATAAGAGAACAACATAATTGAACAAAAAAATATTCATATTGTCAAACATCACGACACACAAAAAGAACATGTCTCAATATTATTGAATTGTGCACTTCTCGTCATTAATTATTACCATTTAAGAAAATATTAAATGAATGATCATCTTTCATTTATTTTTCTTTTTATGATCAACATCTACTTATTTAGTATTGTCTTATATCTCTTATCTTTATCTTGTTTGAATTTTTTTTTTATATCTTGTATATTTATCTTATTTTGTTTTGCCTTTATTTTATATCTTATATGTTTTTAGTTATTATTTTTTTCTGCCATTGTTTATTTATTTTTGTTTTTTGTTTTTATTTTATTATTGTTGTTTTTATTTTCTATACTTATTTATTTTTACATTTTTTTTCTTCTCATTTTTAAGCATTAAGTGTATCATTTGCATTAGTTTTTTTTTAGGGTTTTGCATTTAGGGTAGACACTTCAATATTATTTGTGTGTCCACTATTAATTAATACTAATTGACTTTGTTTTTACTTCATCAATAATAATAAAAATAAATACTAATTTATGTTTATAGATTCAACTTTTATGTTGTTGTAGGGTTTCATTTCTTATTTTCTTCATTCTTAAAAAAATAATTTTAAACTAAATATTTTTAATTTATTACTTTTTTTTTATTTTGTAAAAAATCATTTCTTTATTTATTAATTATATTTCTAACTATTTTAAACATTAAAAATACTTATTTTTTAATGCATTTAAAATTAAAATTATCAAAAAAATAATAATAATTTATTTATTTATTTATTTTTGAAATGGTGCTAGATAGGGAAATAAAAAATAAAAGGGTGCTAGATAAGGAAATAAAATCAAAATGGTGCTAGTTAGAAAAATAAAAGTGTAAATGGTGCTAGATAGGAAATTTACCCGAATTGTAAAGTCATTGAAATCCCCTCATTTCTCCTTTATTATTCCCTGCATCTAATTCATTTTCTCTCGGTATGCTTTTTAGTGCCATTAAAATCTAATTAAGCACATCAGTCATCAACACAATTTTTTATTAAATTCACAATTAAAGACATTGGCATTTCTATTTATACGTATAGATACGTCGACATGGACACATACAAGATTCGTGACATTTTTAAAATTAAAAACAAACTATATGGGATAATTTTATTTATAAAAAAACATCTATTTTTAAATTAACATTTATATTTTTATATTAAATTAATTATAGTTAATAATGAATACTAAAATAATACTAACAATATCATGTATTATCTTCTCATTTTCTACATTCATGTGTTCTATTATAAACTCAAACCATATGCTTTATGTAGGTAAAACTTAATTCAGTCATTCTAGTTTTTATATCCAATGATTTTTAATTTTATTAATACTAATATAATAACTATTTAAATTAGTGTCATTTAATTAAATTATGTGCTTTATTATTTTGGAGTTTTTTTAGTTTTATTACAAGTCTTTAGTAATTTAAATTTTATTAGTTTCCTAAATATTTCGTAGTGAAAAAAATAATTAACTAATAACGTTAACAAAATTAGTAAATTCAAATTTTTACTTTAAGTAGATAGTCTTAAGTTCATCATTGTTAATATTCAAAACTATATATACAAATTTGACCATTTAAAAATAATTACTCAAATTAAATCTTATTTCAATTTAATAATTTATTTTATCCGCTTCATTTAAAATCATCATAATTGCAACGAAATTAATAATATTAATAAATATAATAATAAAAATATTAAAATTAATAATATTAATAATATAATAATAATAATAATAATAATAATAAAAATAAAAATAGTAATAGTAATAATAATAGTTATTATCATGATCACTAAATATATTTGTTCTTGTGGTTACAAGCAATTGTATTATAAGTTTTACCTTCAACAAAATGGTGATTTTAACTCTAATAGTAATAAATAATATTTTTAATAATAATAATTAAAAATATTATTAATTATCGACGAATTTTTATTGTGGTAAAATAATTTTTTTTTTCTAAGTTGTAAATTATAGTGGGAAAGACATACAACTCTACATTATTTGATCCTATCACTATAAAAAAATCATGAAATAGAAACCAATTTTTAGAGACCAAAATAATTAGTTGCAATAGTAACTAAATTAGAGACCATTTTAAAAACTAAACAAAAAAATTGGTTTCTAAATTAGTTTCTATTATTTTCTATTATTGTTAAATAGTTTCTAAATTGGTATTTAATTAGCAACCAAGGTTTTAACTATGTAGTTAAAACCTTGGTTGCTAATTACATACCAATTTAGAAACTATTTAACAATAATAAAAAATAATAGAAACTAATTTAGAAACCAATTTTTCTTTTAGTTTCTAAAATGGTTTCTATTTTAGTTCCTATTGTAACTAATTATTTTGGTCTCTAAAAATTGGTTTCTATTTCATGATTTTATTGTAGTGAATGAATAGGATTCTGACCTATTTTGAATAAGTCTTATTCTTGTGAGGAGTTGTATAGTAATACAAACAAGTCTTATTGTTTAAGACTTATCATTCAAGACTAATTAAAAATATGAAGACAAGAATATCAACAAATAATATAGATAATATTGATCTCATATAAATATAGAAATATTTAATCACAATTAAGGTGAAATAAATACATAATCTGGAACAAATATGAAAAATAATTTAGTAAATCTTAATATAAGTAGTAAGGATCAAATCATTGTTAAATTAAAGATATAATCAAATAAGATAGAAATGAGGGATGTGAACTTTCAAATAATTGTTAAATTAAAGATATATAATCAACCAAATGAGATAGAAATGGGGATGTGAACCTTAACCTTAAGAAAATAATTACAAACAAAATACATTATTATAAATATGACCAAAAAGTAAAAAAAAAAAACAGAAAATATTAATTAGAAGGATTATCATCTCTCTTGGTTGGAACAAATATTGTTCATACCCTTTATATTTTATTTTATGTTCATTGGCTAGAATAAACGAATAATTATTTGAAGTCTTTTTTAAAACTTCTTAAATCATTTTTATATTTTCTAAGTATTATGATAAGTTTGTTTCGTCTTACATTTTACTTGGAAAAAAACATGGTAAAAAAACTTTGGTGGTTATTATTTGATGCAATGTGTTGAAAAACTTGTGACAAAAACAAAAAAAATTATCAAAAGGTCTTGCTATAACATTTGATAGACGATCTAGTCAAGCTATAACATTTGATAGACGATCTAGTCAAGAGTATCTGACAGACTGTCTAACCATGAACGCATATCAGACGTTCTCGTTAGAAGTGTCTATTATATAGTCTAACCAATAGTGACTATCATAAAGTCTTGCCAAAAACGCCTATTAGAGGATTCAATCGAAAGTGTCTATTAGACAATCTGCTAAGAGTGTCTATTAGACGGTTTCCTAAGAACATTTGCTATTTTTTCTTATAAAGATATGTTGAGTCTACTAATCTTAGTTTTTAGTTCTCTCTATTTTTTTCTCATTTGTTACTCTTTATTTTTGGCTTATATATAGTGTAACTTTTGGGTGTTTATCAATCAATGAACAAAATGTAATTTTATTTCTCTCTTTTTTTTCTTGATTGCTTCTTCCTCTCTTTCTTATTTCTTTATCTTCAATCAACGTGTGATGGAACAATCACATGAGAATGACATACATGTCTATGCATTGCAGAAATCTATTATGGTATCATAACTCTTCTCATGAAGAGTTCTCCTCCACACTCATTTCTTTCTCTTCTTGCTTATCTTTCACTTTCTTTAGTTATGGAAGAAGAACCGTCAAACCATAGTTATCTTTACCTTCAAAGATTGCAAAGAGTATCATTATTTAATACAATGTAAAAACTTCTGACAGAAAAAATAATTCCAATAATTTTTTTGAGTATGACTTTGTCTTTGACTACCATGCATTTTACGAAAATTGAAAAAAAGGTGACTTTTTTTTTAATTTTTTTAACAAGATTGTAAACACTATTTTGTTCCAGTAGATTTATGACAAAAAAGAAAAAATAAAATTATTGAAAGCAAAATAGTTAGTTTCAATTTTTTTAGAATTGATACTATCTTTTATTCAGTCAATTTCAATATTATTATTTTTATCGGCCAATTTCAATATTATTGTTTTCAATCACTTTGAATTCAACATTTTCACTCCCATTAAGCAAAATAAAATAATATAAGTATAACTGCTTTAACATATTAACAAGATATATACCAATTAGTAATTTAGACCATTCACTAATATAAAATTATTAAATAAAAATTAATTTTAAAGATAAAAAATAATTATTTATATATTTACTAAATTAAATATTATTTTAAAAATTTAAAAAAATTATTAGTATTTAAAGTAGTTTATATTATTGATAAATAATTTCTAAATTAATATTTAATTATTAATATTTTAGTTACCAATTATTTATATTCTAAAGTTGGTAGCTAGAATCTTGGTACCCGGTTCTAACCGACCAATAATAAAATTAATTTAGATACCAATAATTTTTTAAGTATTAATTAATTTTTGTCTCTAAAATTGATTATTGAATGATGTACCGGTCAGAATCGAACAAGTCTCACAAGTCTTGGTACCCGGTTCTAACCGACCAATATGTTCAAAATACATTAGGATCAAGAGATAATTAACAAGGCTAAGTCGTACGGAGAATTGGGTAATACACCCATAATCACGATCCATACATTAATCTCAGTCAAACAAAGTCCACTAGAAAGATATAAATAAGCACTTATTGCACCAATACTGAATACTCACTTGAATGTCGGAGCACCTTTTACAGATGTCTTACTGACCGAGGGCGAACAAAAGAAAATGACCTTGATTGAAGGAGAGGAACGAGAATTGAGGAAGGAAGGGTTTGCCGAACGAGTCTATGCCGACCAACCAAAGCAAAAGAGTGAATTATTCAGCCGTTAGGAGTTCTCTCAATTCCTTTTGGCTAGAGACAAAAATCCTTTCTTGAAAATGTGCTGACTTCTCGGTCTCCTCTTTTGAGTTGGTCTTTCGGTCTACTCTTCCTTTGACTTGAGATTGAGCTTAGATGATAGGTAAACTAACTTAATTGAGTTGAATCAACTAGGTCTCTTAGTTCTTGATCTCGCTCTCCTCTCACATATGGACGTGTGTACCACCTGCAATGCGCTCCAATGTCAAAGTCAGAATCAATTTTGTATAATTATAAGATAAATTAACTCTACTTACCTCTTGGGTTGAACATCTATTTATAAGGCTCTCTTATTAAACTTAGAATTTGCTTGAGTTTTTCTTTTTGTACCTAATATTTTTTAAACACACACTTGTATATTTGAACTTGTTTTATAGACTTTACTACATTAATTAGTTATTTTTTATATTTAACCTTGACATTTCGATACAACCTTTCAATTGACCTTTCAACTTATACAATATATATATATATATATATATATATATATATATATATATATATATATATATATATATATATATATATAAAAGCATACTCCTCACCCTAAAATTTCAAACCTTTTATCTGTCCACCCTATAATGTTATCTGGTTTGGAAGATGGCTTGGTGGAGGTACATATTTTGTGCTTTCGAATATTTGTACCTATAACTGGTACCTTTCACACTTTGATTTTGTTGGAATTAATGGTTGCAAAGCCTTCCAAGTTGGTTGGATAAGAAAAGACTTATTCTTCTTCTGATATATTGGAATAATTGTGCATGATTAGGTGTCAAGATAATGAACTTGATTCTTCAACTTTTTGCTCTGCATTTCACTAATTATTCATTTGTAAGTCTCACAAGTTCACAATCACAAGCTTATTTCATATCTTTTTCTTGGTTCTTTCTTATAGGACATTCCTTATGCTCCAGGAGGAGTACATATTCACCACCAAAGTAAGTCCACTAACTGTGGTTTTTATTTTGTGTGGGTCCTAATCAACTTTATTTTCTATGGGTATGCTTTCTCATGTTACAAATTCTCCAGGAATTTACTACAAATTTTCCCAATATTTTTTTCATTTTGCTTATTTTATACATGTTCAATCCAGTTACCAAAATTAGGTTTTTTTTTCTTGCAAGGAATTTTATACATTTTTTTCTGAATAAAATAAAATAAAATAAAAACACAAGAGGTACTTCATCTCATATACAAAACAGTTAAAAAAAATCAAGTAAGGAATATTTTACATGCTTCAGAAAGATTGCAAAAGAAAAAAGAATGGAAGTTTTTTTTTTTTTGGTAAAAAAGATGGGATATTTTGGAAAATAAAGTGGAAAAAATTGATGATGATAATAAATTATTCATTTCAAACCGAAAAAAAAAGAATTTTGCAAAGCTTTTTAGTTTTCAGTATTTTGATTAATTAGTCAGATTAGTCGTTTTGTAGACATGATTTCTTTACTGAACTCCCCTTCACATTAATTTCTCACCCCTTATAATGTTATATAAATAAATTATATAGTATATTTCTCTATTAATTTTTATATATAATATAAAAGTAATTGTTTAGGCAATCTAAAACACACTCTATTCCAAGGCCACTTTTTAATAAATATAAAGATTGACAATATACAACCATATTTTTTATTAAATAATTGAATTTAATATTTTATTATTTAAAAAAGTTGTCAAGTGCGTTTAAGGTAAAATATCTTTTTCCATAAATATATTCAAACCATCAAACATGTGATGAATTTGTAAAAAAAACAAAACTGAACTTACCTTTTCTTATAATGAGAAAATGGAGATAATACTTTGACACTTTTCAAAATTTATATTTTCATCTAACAATTATTTTTATTAAATTTTTATTCAATAATTTAATTTATATTTTAATTAAATAACTTAATTAATATTTCATTATTATATATAGTTGTCAAATAGATATAAGAGAAATAACATATTAAATGATAGGGTAAGACAAATTTAATAGTGAATTTTACCACAATTAGAAAATAATACTATTTTTTTTTATGTATGAACAACTTTGCATCTATAAATATATTTATGTGGTTTTTATTATTAATAAAAGATTATAAAAATAATTTTTAAATTGATATTTAAATTAGCTACTAAAGTTTTAGTTACTAATATTTTAGATTCTAAGTTGGTTTTAATTAGTCTTTTAGAAATTAATTTAGAATCTAAAATATTAGTAACTAAAATCTTGGTAGTTAATAATTAAAAATCACTTTATAAATTTTTATTAATAATAGAAACTAGTTTATATACCAATAATTTGTTTAGTTTTTAAAATTATTTATTTTAGTTTTTAAAATTATTTAGAATGATGATTTTCTTGAGTGATGAATATATATAAAAAGAATCCATCTTACCTTTTTATAACTTATTACATTACATCACTCTTAAGTTGCGACTTGCTCTAATAAGAAAAACTTAATAGTGGATTTTACCACAATTAGAAAATAATCCTCTTTTTTATGTATCAACAACTTTCATCTATAAATATAGATATGGTCTCAAAAGCAAGTTCACCATTCACTTGGCTTTGCGAGCTACCATACCAAAACAAACAAAGGTATGTCAGACCCAATGAATCCTATATTTTATTTTATCTTTCATCTACTTCTTTACTCTACTTTATATCTAGCTAGCTTCATCTCACCTTTCTTCTTTTTTTATGCATGAAAAGAAATCATCCTAAATTTAAACTGTCATGAAAGAAGACACATCACTCTACATTTGAACCTACAAACAAGGTTTTTGATGCATTATCAAAATGGAATCGATTTTTACTATTGAAAATATAATGTGGAGTTGAAGTGGTGTAAAGATTTTTATTACTTTAAAGTGATGAGATTTTGGTTTCACGTTATTAAAAAAAGAAATATGATAATCCATATATGCATACATGCATGCAACTTACAGTTCTAAATAGTTGTTATAATTTGGTGAAGGCATGGCAGATCCATCAATTATGGTGAACCTTTCAGAGGAGGAGAAAGAGGAGTCAAAAGGGTGGAGAAAAGCTCTGAAAAATGTAGGGAATTGGATGACACATAAGGATAAGGATAAATGGTTGAAGGACATGAGAGGTAACCTTTCTTTGGTGGCTACTGTAATCGCAACAATGACCTTTCAAAGTGCTCTAAACCCACCTGGTGGTGTTAGACCGCCAAAAGAGAGTCAAGAAAAAGTGGATTGTTCAGACGATCTCTGGCCATGTCCTGGAGAGTCTGTCCTAGGTTTTAGAATGCCAAAGGATTATACCGACTTCCTTATTTGGAACACTACATGTTTCATATCATCTTCAGCTGTTTGTCTCTTGCTTGTTAGTGGATTCCCTCTCGAGCACAGATTTTTCACCTGGCTTTTGTCAATAGGCATGTGCATCACCATCACTAGTCTTACTCTTACCTACAAGTATGGTGTTGAAATGGTCAGCCCTGATCCTGTTTGGAAAACATCCCTCTCCATGTTTAGAATAGTTTTTAAAATTTGGATCGCACTGCTAATACTCGTGGCTTTTGTTCTTTGCTTGCGCCTCTTTATTTGGATTCTCACTAAATGGTTTGCCAAACCTAAGAAATAATGGCATATCCAATCTATTGGGGGCAATATGTACCTTGAGAGACCTAAAGTCCTACTAAGGACATTATGCAGTAATTATATTGTTGGTAAACTCTGGTGATGGTTTTGTAATAGGTTTTCTGTTTATTGTTTTTTTTAAGAAGTCTTAGTGTTTGTAATAATGTGGTCCGACTTAGAACTCGGATTCGATACGGTGCACTTGTATTTGTAAAGAATTTAAGTTGTTCGAATTGTATAAGGATTGAAGTATCTCTGAAATATTTTTATTATTTATTTGTTTTTTTTCCTTTTTGCATGCGTTTATATATCATGTTTCATTGCAACCTCAACACAAAGACTTTCTTTATTGGATACATAAAGCAAACAAGAGTTTCACTATTTTTAGTCTTTTAATGTGTGGCAAACTCCTGTCGCCTTATTATTTGGGTTATGAAGAAGCTCTTCTACATTGTGGCTTTGCTGGTCGAATTAAAAATGGAAGTTGCGTGTTAAGATATCCAAAAATTGTTGATCATGGAATCAATAAAAAGGATTTTTTTTTTTTCATCGAAGTGGTGCAATTTAGATCATAAATTGTGAATTTGGACAAAAATAATTATTACAAGTCGAACAAATTTACATAAAAAAAACTCTAGTGATTCATACAACTTCACTTTCACATTGAGTTCACGTGAAAGTTGTATCACACTAACATTTTGACATGATTTTAACATAAAATTATATTAATTTGTTTAATCTAATTTTTCAAAGAATGATCGAGAACAAATGTTCTGACCTAAGAAATTGTTGGAGATCTCACATCAACTAGAGATTAGAGTCTTTCATAGTATATAAGTAGGTGCAAACCTCATCCCATTGAGCCGGTTTTATGGGGTTGAGTTAGGCTTAAAGTCCACTTCGTAATATGGTATCAGAGCCATTTCGAGTCTATCCTAGTGAGGGGGGTCTTATTGAGCCGGTTTTATGGGGTTGAGTTAGGCTTAAAGTCCACTTCGTAATAGAAATCTTATAAGATAAATGAATGAATGGACAGAGGATGGCGAACCAGAAAAACTGCACAGTTAAGAGTAGTAGATGGGAAGTTCTCTTAGGTATAAAATGTACTCATCTTCACTGTAAGCTGTAATTTTGGTCGAAGTGAGGTGCTCTGCAATGCAGCCATTGACTTGTTGTGGATTATTCAGATTTGACAAGGATTGAAAAAAAAATTGAAGGTTTTGTAGGTTGAAAAACAGTTATCCAGGTTTGAAGACTGTTTTTCAACACTACCAACTTCCATTGGTTATGCTTCTTCAACAAATATGCTTGTCCACAGGTTTGCCACATGAGATTAAACCTCCTTGCTAATGAATATCAAGTCAAGGATTCAGTTCTTCATGGTAATTTTCTCATATACTGATTTTTTATTTGCATTCATTTTTCATATTGAATTTAGTAAATTTCTTTCTTCATATACCAAAGTGTTTAATTTTCATAGACCAAAATGTTTTATTTTCTTTCTTCTAGAAGGATGCATATAGGAAGGATAGAGTTGGGGAGGTTTCTCCAGTTTACAGTAAGTTGTGGAGGTGCAAAGCTTTGCCTTCCGCTTTGGTCACTGTTTGGAGGGTGATGGAAAATAAGATTGCTATTAGGGTAAATTTGGAAAGGCGAGGGGTGGTGGTAGAGAATCTGGTGTGTGGGAAGGTGGAAGAGTCGTCCAGTCATCACTGTTTTCCATCTGCGAGTTTACCTGGCGGGTGTGGTGTCTTTGTTTTGAGTGGCTTGGAGTGTCATTTGTTATTCACAAGGACCCTTTGGTAAACTTCCAACAATTCAGGTTGTGTTCGGCTTCTGATGTGGTTAATGACGTTTGTGGGGCGATTTGGGTTGGTGTTGTGAGTGAAATTTGGAGACATAGGAACTCAGTGACCTTCGACAGGGGCGTGGTAGATGCGCTCAAGGTATTTGCACTGGTACAGGTAAATATTTGGTCTTGGATTTTTGCAAAGTCCTGTTGTAATTCCTTTACGTACCCCAACTGGGTTTTGAACCCAGTGGATTGTATGAGGCTGGTTGTTTAATGCTTTCTTGAGTTGGTTTGGTTGTTCCTTATTTAAGTTGGAAGGTGTTCCTTAGTTGGAGATTGGTAAGACGCTAGCTCTTTATGTATAAGAGTTGGATCACCCCTAAAGTGGTTCCCATTTATTTATTTTTTATTGCTGATAAAAATAAAAGGTAGTTATGTTATGTTTGCATGTGCTATCTCATTGTTCTTGGTGTGTTGGATTGGACATCTCGGTGGGATGAGAAGAATGCTTATTGATTAAAATTTGGCAAACACATATAAGTTCTTTGAATAAATTTTAATCAAATAAAACGACAAGGTATTAAAAGGAGTGACGAGACTAAGCACGAATGATGCTAAGAGGAATTTGGATATTAAAAGTCATTTTATTATTTATTTAACTATTCATCTTTAATGAAAGATAAAAATATAGTATACAACATATTTTAGTTTTTGTAAAGTTGCAAAATTATTTAGTTTACTTAAATATATGAATTTTATATTTATCCTTTTTTTACAATGTTTATTGGATAACGAATAATTATCCAATAATTGGTTTATATGAAAATTATATATTATTATATGTAGGTTGGTAATACTATTAATGAATTGAGGAAACTAGATAAAGCTAATCAATATTTTTTTTAAAAAAATTAACTTATTATGACAGTTGTGACTCTACCTATCATAATAACTCTATTTTCTATGATCGTTCTAAAAATATTTGTCATAGAAAGTGATTTACTATGACAATTGCAATGTTGAATGTCATAGTAAGTCATATTTTCTATGTTTGTTCTGAAAATACTAGTCATAGAAAGTTTTGTTTAAACATATTATGACAAACATTTTGCATATTTTATAATGGTTTATATATAACAGTCATAGTAAGTAAGCTTGCTATGACAATTTTTCAACTGCCATAGAAACAACAAAGTTTTTATTATGCCTAAATCTATATCACCATCAAAACTGTCATAAAAAGTCTTGTAGACTGTTATAAAATGTTTTTTTTCATTAGTATACTCAAGACTGAGGGACTATGTAGTGATAATAGAAACTAATTTATATTTTTTTATTAATAAGAGAAATTATTTTAGATACCGGTAATTTTTTTAGTCTATAAAATAATATCTAAAAATTTTAGTTTATAAAATAATATCTAATTTTTTTAGTCAATATAGTAACTAATTATTTTTTTACTTTAAAATTAGTTTTTATTTAATGATTTTTGGAGTGCAAGTAGGATTTTAACCTACCTTGAACAAGTCTTATTGTTCACGAAGAGTTGTGTAGTGATACAAACAAGTCTCATCGCTTAAGACTTAAGACTTATCATTCAAGACTAATTATGAATATTAAGACACGAATATTAGCAAATAATATGGATAATATTGATCTTGTATATTTGTTCACAATCAATATGAAATAAATACATCATTTAGAACAAAAATGAAAGACAATTTAATAAATTTTAGTACATGTAGTCAAGATCAAATAATTCTTAAATTAAGAAAATAATTAATAAAATGAGACATCATTTAGAACAAATATGAAGGACAATTTAATAAATTCTAGTACATGTAGTCAAGATCAAATAATTCTTAAATTAAGAAAATAATTAATAAAATGAGACAGAAATGAGGGATGTGAACCTTAACCTTAAGAAAAGTAAGACAAAACAGAAAATACTAAGTGCTTTAGTTAGAAGGATAATAATTTCTCTTGGTTGGAACAAGTATCGATTACACCCTTTTATATATATATATATATATATATATATATATATATATATATATATATATATATATATATATATATTATTTTATGTTCATTGACTAAAATAAATAAATAATTATTTTAAGACTTTGTTAAAACTTCTTAAATCGTTTTCATAGTTTCTAATGGTTAGGATAAGTTTGTTTCGTCTTAGATTTTACTTGTAAAAAACCATGGTAAAAAAAATTTTATGTTTATTATTTGATACATTGTTTTCCAAAACTGTTCATTACGAAATTAACACTTTTACTATAAATAACTTAAAGTTTAAGATTTGAATCAACAAGTAACGAAACTAATTTATCAAATGTAGATAAAAATACTTGAATTGAATTGCTTCTATCTCTGTCATTAATATTTTGGAATAATACAATATAAAATTAATATTTTTGATATTGTAATTTGAAGTCATTCACCTTGATTCCTCACAGATGAAATTCATTAGAAAATTTCTCAAACACTGATTCCTCATATATTTAACAAATCATCCAGCCTTAAGAACAAAATTATGATGCAATTAATAACCTAAAATCTATTCCTATCAAGTTATGAAATATTTTCGTCTATGTCAGATCCTTAAAGATACTTTCCAATTAAATTTAAGGATCAAATTCAAGACTCTATTAATCAGAAAAAATCTAGCAATAAGCATAAAACGAAAATTAGTTACTCCATTGACGTGAAGACCGACTTAACCAAACATATTCTTTCTGCTAGAGATAAAAATCTCCCCTTCCATGCACTTAGTTTAACACTTATCTTATTCAAAATAGACTCTCAGAAAGGCTTCTTCCTCGGATTACCACCCACTTCTAGCCTCAGATACTTGAAGGGTACCCTCATCACATTACAATGTAGAGATTTTGCATAAACACTAAGAGAAGCGTTTTCGACATTAATACCTGTCAGCTTATATTTGTGGAAATTTATCTTCATCCCATAAGTGAGCTCATAATACCTAAGGATAGCTTTCATGTTGATGACATTTGAGAAGGATTTTTCGCATAAAAAAAGAGTGTCATTTGCAAATTGTAAAACACAAACCTCAACCTCCCAACTACCCACCTACACACTTTTAAGCAAATTGTTTTGATCACTTGTCTTACTAACCCATACAAACCTTCACAACAACCACAAAATACAGAAACGGAACTAACGGATCACCTGTCTCAACCCTCTTGTAAACTTAAATTTAACAATAACAAGATATATAGCAATCAGTAATTTAGACCTAAAATTCAAACCTTTTATCTGTCCACCCTATAATGTTATCTGGTTTGGAAGATGGCTTGGTGAGGGTACTCTGTGGTTTGGAATATTTGTACGGCTTTCAAGCTTTGCTTGGAGTTAAAGGTTGCAAAGCCTTCCAAGTTGGTTGGATATGAAAAGACTATTATACATTATTGATTCTCCAACTACTTCATTCAACTTTTTTGCTCTGCATTTCACTGATTATTTATTTTTTAGTCTCCCAAGTTCACAATCAAGAACAATCACGAGCTTATTTCATATCTTTTTCTTGGTTCTTTCTTATAAGAGACTCTTTATGCTCCCAGAGGAGAACATATTCTTCCACCACTAATTGTGGTTTTTATTCTGTGGCTCCTCAACTTTATTTACTATGGGTATGCTTTCTCATGTTATATAAAAGAAATTGTTTAGGCAATCTAAAAAGCACTCTATTCCAAGGCCACTTTTCAATAAATATAAAAATTGACAATATACAACAATTTTTTTATTAAATAATTTATTAGAAAAAGTTGTCAAGTGTGTTTAAGGTAAAACTTTTGTGAAAATATATTTTTCCATAAATATATTTAAACCATCAAATACGTGATGAATATATTTAAAAAAAAATCCATATCTTACCTTTTTTCTGTAACGGAAAATAACATATTAAATGGTAGGGTATAAGGAACACTAGTCTATTACATTACATCACTCTTAAGTCTTGACTTGCCATAATTAGAAAAACTTAATAGTGGATTTTACCACAATTAGAAAATAATCCTCTTTTTTTTATGTATGAACAACTTTCCATCTATAAATATAGATATGGCCTCAAAAGCAAGTTCAGCATTCACTTGGCTTTGCGAGCTACCATACCAAAACAAGCAAAGGTATGTAAGATTTTGTTTCCCGAATCAATCCTATGTTTTATTTTATCTTTCATCTTCTTCTTTACTCTACTTTATATCTAGCTAGCTTCATCTCACCTTTCTTCTTTTTTTATGCATGAAAAAAAATCATCCTAAATATAAACTGTCATGGAAGAAGACAAATATCACTCTACATTTGAACCCACAAACAAAGTTTTTGATGCATTATTAAAATGGGATCGTTTCTTACTATTGAAATATTGAAACAAAAATACGTCAACCTGAAAAAATCGTGTTAAAATGATATGAATTTTATCATTTTAAAATGAAATCGTGTTAAAATAACAAGATTTTTATTCAAAATGATTAGAGAAAAATCTCACTATCATATTATCTTGTAACGATTTTGTTATCATAAAAAAAACTCATTTTAATATATCTGTATTTAAACCGACTATCATGGGATAAATCCTTAACTAATATTAGCTCAGCAAGAGGTATTTTTTCCATTTTTAAATTTTCATAAAAATATTATATAACTTTAAAATCAACATTGACGACTATGATTAAAAAACATATGATATACAGAGATAAAAGTCAAAACTAAATATTATCCATACATGATTAAAAATGTATTTAATTCTAAGAGTATATATATTGTAACAGAAGTTGATGAGATTTTGGTTTCACGTCACGTATGCATACATGCATGCAACTTACAGCTCTAACATGAAGTATATATATTTGTTATAATTTGGTGAAGGCATGGGAAATCCATCAATTACTGTGAACGTTGCAGGCGAGGAGAAAGAGGAGTCAAAATGGTGGACAAAAGCTCTGTAAAATGTAGGGAATTGGATGACACATAAGGATAAGGATGAATGGTTGAAGGACATGAGAGGTAACCTTTCTTTGGTGGCTACTGTAATCGCAACAATGACCTTCCAAAGTGCTCTAAATCCACCTGGTGGTGTTAGACCGCCAAAAAGAAAGTCAAGGAACTGTGGGTTGTTCAGACGATCTCTGGCCATGTCCTGGAGAGTCTATCCTAGGTTATACAATGCCAAAGCCTTATACCCACTTCCTTATTTGGAACACTACATGTTTCATATCATCTTCAATTGTTTGTCTCTTGCTTGTTAGTGGATTCCCTCTCGACCACAGATTTTTCACCTGGCTTTTATCAGTAGGTATGTGCATTACCATCACTAGTCTTGCTCTTACCTACATGTATGGTGTTAAAATGGTCACCCCTGATCCTGTTTGGAAAACATCCACCTCCATGTTTGGAATTGTTATTATTATTATTTGGATGGCACTGCTAGTACTCGTGACTTTTGTTTTTTGCTTGCGCCTGGTTATTTGGATTCTCACTAAATGGTTTGCAAAACCTAAGCTATAATGGCATATCTAATCTAGGTTTATGCCAATATGTACCCTGAGTGACCTAAAGTTCTGCTAAGGATTATGCAGTAATTATATTGTTGGTACACTCCTATAGATTATTTTGTAATAGGTTTTTTATTCATTGTTTTCTTTTAAGAAGGCTTAGGATCATGTTTGTAATAGTTTGTTACGGTTTGTAATAGGTTTTTTATTCATTGTTTTCTTTTAAGAAGGCTTAGGATCATGTTTGTAATAATTTGTTACGGTTTGAACTCTTAATTCGATGTGTTTGTACTTGTAAGGAATTTAGGTTTATAAGAGTTAAGATATTTCTAAAATATTTCCATTATTTATTCGTTTGTTGCTTATAAAAAAATGAATTTGCATGCTTCAATGTTCATATACCATGTTTGATTTTATTCTTAAACATCAAAACACCTAAAACATTGCAATCTCAGCACAAGACTTGCTCATGATTATTGGATACATAAAGCAAACAAGAGTTTCAGTGTTTTTAGTATTTTAATGTGTGTGGCAATCTTCTCTCGCCTTGTTGTTTTGGTTATGAAGAAGCTCTTCTACGTTGTAGCTTTGCTGGTCGAATTTAAAATAAGTTGCATGTTAAGATATCCAAAAGTTGTTGATCATGGATTCAATATTTTAGCATCAAAAGAGTTTTTTTTTTATCTAAAGGGTGCAATTTTTAGATTATAAATTATGGATTTAGGAAAAAAAATGTTAAGGATCAAATGAATTTACATAAAGAAGTCTGGTCACATCCACACTATTTCACTTCACACATGAAAGAAAGTTGTGCCAGAGTTACATGACTTTAACACAAAATTTGTGTATGGTCTCTATGACTTTGCTTAATTTTGAATTTAAGAAACTGGAGTCGTGCATATGAGTGACACAATTTTAGTTGTATCTCTTTTATATTGGTTTCATTCAAATCATACATTTAATTTGATAATTTTCTTAAATTGAAAATTAAAGATTTAATGTGAAATGTATTATGATTTAATAAATCTCTAATTGATATAAGGAAAAGATCACTAAAACTTAAAAATTTTCTGACAAATGTAGTAGGTATGTGAATTAAAACCCTACAAAATACCTTAAAATAGTAAAAAAAATGAAAATAATAGTAAATAATTTATTTTCAAAATTTGGCAAATTTAATGAAATAAGATTAACTCAACTTTATTTAAATTATTTTCTGAAATAAAGTAGGAGTTAAAATTTATTAGTCTGACATTAATAAGAAAACTAATTCAAGCATCACCACCGAATCAATATTTTACTATTTCTTTTACAAATGTCTTGATTCAAATCATAATAATTTGAGTAGTAATAAACAGTTACGTTATTAACTTCCAAGTACTTGTAGGTGACAATAACATTAGCCATACGAGGATAGTGTCTTTTTCTCTCAGTCTATTTACATTTTAATTAGCAGCTGGGTTTACATTTTGTGTGGACTAACATTAAATAAAATTAGTAATCATAATCTTATTAATAATAATATTATTATTGTTATTATTATTAATATTATAAATAAAATTATTAACATTAATATTAATAATATTGTTCATATTATTAATAGTAGTAGTATTATTATTAACATTATTATTAGTATTACTTTTAATAATAGTAATATTATTATAGGTATTAATATTAATATTATAATAATTTGTAGGTAAAATAGTAAGTAATCTATAATTTTATTTACCAATTAATCCAGTACTATTATCTATGGATAATATCCTTTAAAAATATTATCGTTTTAATGCACTAAAACTACATACAAATTTTATTTTCGTATTATTTTTATCAAATTACTTAAAGAAAAATATAAAAGAACTTAATTTTATTTACTTTTAATAATTCGTACTTAAAATCTAAACGTAAATTCTGGTTTATTTAGAGATCCAAATTTATAAATAATTATCACTAAGTAATAGTTATCTATTAATGACATGACATAATGGTATATATTCGTTCACAACACATCGAATCTCACCCATGGATAAGTTTATTTAATAAAAAAAAGTTTAAATTTGAACCATTAATATTCGAATAAGTGTGATATGAAATGTTGGAAAGTGGAAAAAGAAATGAAGAACTTCATGATCGTGTCATGCATTATTGATGTGTTGGGTCAGGGAAAAGGAAAGAATATGTGGAGAAGGAGAAAAGTTACAAATAATTATGGCTTTTCTTTTAGTATGTTTTTGGTGAGATGCATTATATGGTTTGGATTCTGAAAAGTTGTCTACTTTTTTTCTTTTATTAACAATAAAAAATAAATAAATATGAATCACTTCAGGGGTGATCCAATCCTTATACATAAATAGTTAGTGCCTTACTAACTTCCAACCAAGGAATACATTTCAACTTAAATAAAGAACAATCAAAGCTACTCAAAAAAAGCATTAAACAACCAGCCTTATACAATCTACTGGGTTCAAAACTCAGTTGGGGTACGTAAAGGAATTACACCAGGACTTTGCAAAAATTTAAGACCAAACATTTATCTGTACCAGTACAAATACCTCGAGCACATCTATCACGTCCCTGTCAAAGGTCACCGAGTTCTTATGTCTCTAAATTCCACTCACAACACCAATCCAAATCGCCCCAACTTGTCCCATGCATACTAATAATGTCTACAATAATTTTTTCTTGCTAATAATATGGTTAATGCAGACAAATCTATTCTAAATGTGTCTGTACCAACCATTTTCTGCCTTTTTCTGTAAGGATCTTCGGCCATATAAGCTTCACAATATTTAAAAAAGGAAAAGTATTCCTTGACCACATTTTTTATCCACGAAATAAGAATTTATAAAATTGTAATTTAAATGTAAGAAAAAAACAGTGAAAGTGTTATAAAGTAGTATGATAAAGCAATTGTTTAGATGAAGACAATAATACAACAGTTTGGTAAAGTCTTTTCAATTAAGTGATTCACACATCCACTAAACTGATTTTATTGCAAATTTCCCGGCATACCCTTATTTCTTAGGTTATGAACAAGTTTTTGCAGTATAAATGTATTCTTTTTCTGGCTTCAAACGCAGCAGCTTCGTTGCAAAAGGCAACAAACTAATAGCATCTTCAGCTTTCATACTAAAGCAAGAGAAGGTATGTCATCTCCTAATATGTGTTTCTGTCTTTACTTCTTATCAATATTTTTTTAAATAATTATAAAATTAGAATTAGAGGTTGTCAAATACTATTGTAAATATATATAATATGGAAAAATAGCAAGAGGAGGAGAAGGAATCATTCTGTCTTAGAAGCAGAACTGATCTGGGATCTTACTTTTATCAAGTATAAAAAAACAATTATGCACAATTGCTTTCTTGACTATGGTTAAAACGGATTGGTAAATGAATCCTAGTCAATGCCTTCTTTGTGACCAATGAAAGGTCTGTAAGATAGGGTTCAGGAAACAGTCTGTTAGGAGCTTTTGGAGGGTTCATGCATGTCTTCTTTTGTTGATAGCAGCTGGTTTGTGGGCTGTGGTGTCAGCTCTCGGCTATTGGCAGTTCTAAGTTGCACTTGGTTCACGAAAACAGGTGTTTAGGAGTCTATTGTAGGCATGATGGTGGGTTCCTCTGTTTTAGTAGTGCTTGAAGCTAAAACCATGGTGTTTTCTGGCTTTTCTCCATGGGCGTAAGGGCTTTTTGGTAGCAGCTGCTGCTACCGTTTTCAAGCTGTTACACCATTTCTGCTTTTCTTTTTTTTGGTTCTGTGTTGGTGTTGATTAGGGAAGGCATTCAGCTCAATAAGACTAGGTGTTTTCTGCAGGTTCTGCAACTTAGCAGTAGGTGCTTCATCTGGTTTTTTATGCGCTGTTGTGGCACTGGTTTTGCCAATTTTTTAGTTTTTTTCACTGTAGGAATTCTGTAGTCTTGTAGTCTTGGTGTTGGTTGTTTTTTATGCGTTACTTATACTTGTTTATTAGAGCTGTAAATTAGTTGTTTGGTTCTTTGCTTTTAGCCCAAGTGGCCTTGTACGTTTGTGTATATAGTCTTTTTTTTAATTTAATTTATTAAATGTTGATGTATGTTCAGATCTTGTGATTGATATAGAGCCCAATACAGTCGACTTTTTCATTTTAATTGTTTTCAGAAATTTAATATTCATTTTTATTTGAACCTTATTCAAATATCAACCCACATTTATTCACCCGGTTGAGTGTTATGGATTAATACTTGAAATGTGTTTATCAGATGTTTTGGGTTGCTGCTGTTGTGTTATCTGTAGTTACACTACAATTTATTTAGGAATGGATTCCCGTTTGTTATGGCTAGCCTATTTTTTTTTTTTATAAAAGTTAGAACATCTTTAATGATTATGTTAATTTTATTAATTTTTTATCATAAGAAAAAAATAGTGAGAAAAAAATTTAAAGAAATAGTACATATACTATTATTATGGGAATCAAATTTAAAGAACTTGTTCATGTACTATATACTATGTGCGGCACTTAAATTGATACCGGACTCACAATTACAAGATTCATTAGAAGGGTATCTATTTTTACTTGGTTAAATGACTACATTTATAAGATTTTTTTTTTTTTTTTTGTCTTTTGTAAATATTGGATTGAACCTTTTCTGTTAGGATTTTCTATTATTTTTCAGTATATTCAGCACAGTTATCTATTAGAAGAAAAGATGACTTTGCAAGGGATATTATAAATCCCACGATACTTGGATATAGCAGAGTGTGTATTCTTGGCTCTTGCATTCTCTTTTATCTTAAAGGTTGTTTTTATTCTATCTGTTGTCTTTTTTCCGATCTTTTTTTTTTTTTTTTTTTGGTATTCTTTCTCATCCTTGTATCATAAATCCTATTGAATTAGTGGACCAATTCGTAGTATAGGTCTCAAACTATGTAGCACATACATTGATAAAGATAATGGATACAACACGAACACTTCGACACGTGAAATCTCCAAAATGTAGGACACGTTGATTTATATATTATATCATTATGACTAAGTTTTTTGTTTATGCAAGAAAGATGTTTCTCATGACTGGTTCAAAAGGATTTGTTCCTTATTTTTATAATCATAATAAAAACTTATACAATAAGTTTGAGTTTTTTAAAAAATCATTATATTTGTGTTTTTCAAAATTGTATTGGAACCATACTAGAATTGTTAGGAACCCAAAACATAAATTTTTAATTAAACACTTCACCGATACATATGTCGTACGAGTATAATACATGTGTTAGTGTATTATACTCGAACGATAATGATTTTAATTAGTTAGTTAATTATATAATGATTTCAAGAAGAAGAAAAAGCACTTTTAAACCCTTTAACTTCAAAATAAATAAAGACAATGCATTAAGTTCTTTTTAATCCATGGCATATAAAAGCAATTAACTGAATAATTAAATCTGAAAAATATTGAAATGATTCAGAGATATTAATGTAACTAAATTTGATTGCACAACATAACAATTAAATTAAACCCTACATCAATCAACCCTAGGTACATGCAATTAATTCATTACATTGAGTGCAAAAAAATTGATCTAACATATGCAAGTGCTTGTTAATTTCCATGAAGCTCATTATGCAAGATATATCAGTTACAATGGATGAAAAGCTGAAAGAAGAGAAAAAATGGTGGAAAAAAGGTATAGAAAAAATGGCGAATTGGTTGGCAATCAAGAACAAGGATGATTGGCTAAAGGACATGAGAGGTAATCTCAGTTTGGCTGCTACCATAATCACAACCATCACCTTTCAAACTGCTATTAATCCACCGGGTGGTGTTAGACCAGCACCAGAAAGTGGATATGTGGAATGTACAAAAAATTTAAATGGTAATCCATGTCCTGGTGAAAACACTATATGCTTTGTTTCATCCTTGGCTATGTGTCTCTTGCTTGTGAGTGGCTTCCCTCTAAATAACAGATTTTTCACATGGCTTTTGTCAATATGCATGTGCATCACCATGACCAGTCTCACTGTGACCTACATGCTTGGTGCAGATATGGTCACACCTTATCCCGTTTGGCATACAACCAAAACCATATTTTATAATGTCATTTACATTTGGCTTGCACTCCTAGGACTCGTCACACTTGTCCTCTGTCTGCGTCTATTTGTTTGGATTGTCACTAAATGCTTTGACAAACGTAAATGATGGCCTCCAATTTATTCTACTGCTCATTCCTACATCATTAAATAAGTTGCATGTATGTAATGCAATATCCCATGTCATGCTATTTTTAGACTTTGTATGAATGTTAGCTTCTTTTGGACATGAAGGTTGTTCCAAATCAGAATTAAGAGAAGATGTTAGTTATTAATTCAGATTTTATTTACTGTAAATATTGCATTTATGGTCAGTTATAGGGTTGTTAGTATTCATATTTTATAGTTTCTAATCATTGTAATTTTATTATATATATTCTTGAAGTAAATCAAAATGAATGTATAGTTTAACAGTTTTGTAATTTTTCGTACAATTAAGTTCAATCGGTTTTACAACTTTTTATTTTCTTCAATTAATTTCAACTTTATAATTTTATAATTATATCTTTGCTTAGTGATTATGCTGTAATAATTTTGATGTTTTCTATCAACAATGGAGTAACTTTGTAGATTATAGTTGTAAATGCAGTTTGGGATTTTTTTTTTTTTTCACAAATCTATTAAGGGATGAATAAGAAAGATAAAAAAAAAAGGAAAATAAATGTTAAAAAATGGCATGAGTACATAGGTCATATTTTTATATGAGCAATATAATATAACATAATAAAAAAAACAAAAGAAAATGAAAAAAAATATTGAGATACGATTATATATTAATATTATTTGACAATGAAATGGTCCGATTTAACATATTTAGAATTGGTGTAAAAAAAATTGGATACTAAATTAATTATAGTTAATAATGAATGACTAAAATAATACTAACAATATAATGTATTATCTTCTCATTTTCTACATTCATGTGTTCCATTATAAACTCAAACCATATACTTTATCCTGAGATAAACTTAATTTAGTCATTCTAGTTTTTATATCCAATTATTTTTAATTTTATTAATATTAATAACAATTATTTAAAATAGTGTCATTTAATTATATCCTGTGTTTTCTTATTTTGAAATTTTTTTAGTTTAATTACAAGTCTTTGGTGATTTAAATTTTATTAGTTTCCTAATTATTTCGTAGTGAAAAAATAATTAATTAATAAAATATTATTTTTTACTTTAATTATATATTTTTAAGTTCATCACTGTTAACATTAAAAAATATACAAATTTGACCATTTAAAAATAATTACTCAAATTAAACAATTTAATAATTTATTTTCATGCACAATTTCATTTAAACTCATCATAATTGTAAAGAATTTATACTTGTATTTATTTAGATTTCAACATTTATTCAGTTTTTTTTTTACTTTGAGTTATTTAGAAAATTTTACCATTAATGAGCTCACACATCTTTAAACCTATTTAAAAAATATCTTAATTTCTCTCTCTCTTAATTCTACAGAACTATGAAATAAAATAGTAACATCATAATTATTATTAATAATAATATGCAATAAAAATATAAAATTAATATAAGTTTATAAATTATAAAAAATATATAAAATAATAATACTATAAATAATTATGAAACTCACTTATTATAACTACCTTTTATTTTAACAAGATTTTTTATAAAAAAAAAAGTTAAGAAATACAATAATTGATATTAAATATATTTATAATTTAATTTGACATTTTAATAGGATGAAAATAAGTGATGTATTAGTTACTCAGATGTAAAAGTGACTTTTTTAATATTATGTTTAATTAAAATATTTTTAAATACAGTAATACAAATATGTTCATTTAATTTATGTAAAGGTTTTTTACAATTTTAAATTCTAAATTAATGGGCCTAAAACAAAGCAACAGCCCAAAAACACACAGTGTGTCATTAATCCAAACGACTATATTTTTTTACTCTTTTTTTTTTCTTTCATTTTCTATTTTTCTTCAATCCTACCATCGTGTTTGCTTCATAATATAGAAATGTGTATATTTAATGTATAAGAAGAAAAATTAAAAAAACACAAAAATAAAACAGAATAATCACAAAAATCAAGAATAAATACTGATAAAACTTTCTATTTGAAATCGTGAATAAATGTAACAAAAGTTATGTAACTGGTTATATATAATGATTACGTATATAAATATAACACACTATTTACAAACATAATCAATTATGTTTAAAAATTTCATTTTAAATATTATTATATATTTATATATTTTATAATTAATAAATTAATATTATTAATAATTATATTTTATAATATAATATAATAAATTTTTATTTTAATATCAAATAAAATAATTTATTTAAATATAATATTATTTTAAAATATAAAAAAAATTATATCAAAATATTATAATAATTTATTTTTATATTAAATTACTTTTAAAAAGTTGTTTTTTTAATTAAATTATTTTATAAATATATTAATATATAATTAATATTACATCAATCACACCTAATAAAAGTTTCTATTCACCTCTTCCTTTTTTCTCAATTAAAAAAACACTTTCAATTTATTATATTCCTTTCTTTTCTTTCATATGTCATTAAAATTAAAAATAAAAAAAAACTAAATAAAATATATGAACCGGTGACAGCAAACACGTGATAATGAGTATGTGGCATGTTTGTAATGGATGCTTACGAGTTAGAAATTTGTAGAAGAAGATTGTGCAGAGTTGAATATACAAGTCATTGTTACAGTGTTACCAATACTATTTGCAATATTGTAATAAGTTAACCCTATGAATTCTGTTCTATTCACACCATGCATATTTCATTCTTATCTTAACTGTTTTCAATTTTAATTAACTTAATTTAGTTGTTTGATTGCTTTGATTAATTCTAAGTAGAAAAAGTCAACCTTGTTTTTGTATGAATTGAGGAAGGTAACTTCTTTTTTTAATCTATTAGTTTTAAAATTTTGAATTTTAATCATTTTTTGGGTCTATGTCCATTGTATAATCTTAATTGAAAAAAAAAATCAGCATTCAAATTATTATTCCAAAATTGGAACAATAAATATTAACCTCATACCATATTTTTTTTATTAGCGGAATAAATAAATGAAAGATATTTTAGAAATATTATAATTTATTAAAAAAATAGTTATATATAAACATAATCTCCAAAATCATCCATGTTCAACATAATTTATATATAAGACTCGTAATCATAAATCATTTTGGTGGAGAGATTTGTAGGAGATCGGGATGCAGGAAGTTTGAAGAATATCCTTCTAAGATCGTTTTAGGTAAAAGTTTGGAAACAAGAAGAAGTTACTTTTTTGAGAAGATAATGAGTTGAGTAATGACTTTTCTTATTGTCAATATTGAAAGACTCTAAGTTTTCTCTCTATGGGGATTGGGTTAATAATGTTTGGGTGTGGGAATTGGCTTGGAGAAGAGGTCTTTTCGCTTGGGAAATGGAACAGGTTAGTGAGCTTCTGGAAGTTGTACAATTTTCGAGTCCTCTCATGATATTGAGGATAAATGGGTCTCGAAGGATGGAGGTGACATTGATTATTCAGTTAACTCTGTGTATGGTTTTTTAAAGGGTTCGGTAGAGGGGGAATCCTCGAGTTTTTAACAGTTTTTGGAAGATTAAGGCTTGGTCTTCTGCTCACATAACTGCTTAGAGGGTTATGGAGAATAAGATTGCTAAGGTCAATCTGGCGAGACGTGGGATTGTGGTGGACAGTTTGCTTTGTTGTTTTTGCGGGGAGAAAGAAAAGACTACTAGTTATTTGTTCTTTGAATGCAGAATAACTTGGCTCGTGTGGAGTCATTGCTATGATTGGGTAGGGTTGAAGTCGACAAATCATCTTGAGTCTGCCTCACATTTCTTGCATTTTAACTTGTTCGGTGCTCCCACTACCGGTAATTTAACTTTTGGAAATATCCGGATTGTTTTGGTGAGTGAGATTTGGTGTCATCAGAATAAGCATATTTTTAAGGGAGGAGTGATTGATCATTTTGAATTTTTTTCCTTGACTCAGTTGAAGGTTTGGTATTGAGTTACTTCCAAAAAAAAAATTTATTTGTTTTTCCTTTTCAGATTGGTGTTTTGATCCTTTGATTTGCATGTTTTCAATTAAAAACAAGTGATATGTGTTCGGTATATTTTTTTTATGCTGTTTGTGAAAGATTGTTGTTTTTTGTTTGAAATATTAGGGATTTTTAGCCCAAAGTGTATAAGGATTGAACCATAGTGGTTCGCATTTATTTATTTATTTCTTGTCGATAAAAAAATGTATTTATCTTAGAAAAATCTTTTTTTCTTATCCTTTACTCAACATAATGTAAACAGTTTTGTTGATCATCCATCATTGTATTTTATTTTTGTGCAATTTTATATAAGAGTTTATCACTCTATTCCTATTTATTTATTTTTTATTATTATAAAAAATTTAGTAATAAATTATCCTATAATAGAATGTTTCAAACTCCAATTTATGTGTAAAATTAAACCTCCTATATGATATTATATTATTTATAGAAATAAATCAGAAATATTTTACAGAAAATTATCATTATTTTTTAGATTAATCTTTTATTAATCTGAAGATACAAAATAATTAGGTTATCTCCACTATGTAAAATACAAATATATTCCCTTTATGCATAATAAATGTTATACATTTGCTCTTTACAGTTTTTTACGAGAAAGATATTAAAAGATGGTATATATATATATATATAATAAAATGAGGGACTTTATATAAGAAAATGTTATATAAATATTATAACTCTTTATCTTATTCAGCAAATATTGATGGTTTATTTTCTCTCTACTTTTACTTTTTTTATAGGATGAAAATCGTGTTTAATAAGTATTACTCTAAAATGTATTATGTAATTATTTTTTATAAAATACTTTTCTAGCTCAATAAATAACTGGAGCTATACATTAATTTAAGTATATTTTGGTGTTCATTAATGTTATGAGTAGTTTCTAAAAGAAAATTACTTTTTTATTTGTATTTATAAGACAAATCAGTTAATTATTCTAAATTAAAAAAAATGGTTAATTTAATTTAATACATTATATGTCTTAGTTTTAGTATGAAATATATAAGTTATTGTGATCATATAATCATATCTATAAAAATATGAAGTGTGCAAATATTATATATATATATATAAATGTTTAACTAACAACAAGAAGAAGATCTTAATAAAAGAATGCAAGTTGGTTATTTTGGATTGTATCATCTCTTTTTCTTCACTTTTTGGTCCACCACACTCTCCACACTGCATTCTCCCCGGATCTCAATCTCTCACCTTCACCCTTATCCATTCATTTTGTCATAGAACACTATTATAATAACAAAATTCAAAACTATATTTTTAATCTATATACTTTTAATCAAATACATTTACCATTCTTAAGTTTTTATATTAATAACATTAAATTAAATTTTAAGATATAAATTTAGTTTCTTATAGTTTTAAAATGGTTAAATATGTTTTTCGTCTTTGTATTATAATATAAAATTAGTTTCCGTCCGTCTTTAGACCTAGACCATTTACATAATTATAATATGAAAATAATTGGAATTGATCATTTTATATGAAAAATGACTTTTAGTGTTTGTTTTTTCAAAATTATTTGTTATTGTTTTGATTGCAGATATGTCCATTGTAACTACTTTCATTGGATTGATGAAGTGAAACTTCAAATTGAATCAATTTTATATACATGCATATATATTTTAATCATTTTTATACTAAAAGTACTGACAAAAAACTTATTTAACCCTAAAAATTTTGATATTTTTTAAATAGCATTTAATTTATAATTTTCAAATTAAATAACAAAAAGTTCTATAGCATATTTATATTGTTTACCAAAAATATAACGAATAAATAGGTAAAGAGTTTGATAAAGCTATATATACATATAAGTATAAGTAAATAGCTAATAACTAAGAAGAGTAGTAAGAAAATAGATAGCTAAAAAAATAATTGTAGGTTTTTGTTTAGGGTAGGCTCACTTTTATGTGTATATGTATATATTGTTTATTATTAATAAAAAAAATCACTTTATTTGTTTATGTTTTTTTCTTCTCCTTCAATTATTTTTTTTGTCTTTTTATCTTTTCATTATGTTTATTTATCTCAGACAAGGCTATAACCAATTATGTAATAAAGGATAATTATGATAAATTGTAATATTTATCAAACTCAACAAAACAGAAACACATTAAATCTGTTCATTGATGAAACAAAAATAAAAACCCAAACATGCTATGTAACTATTTAGAGAAAATTATGCATGTGATAATAACTAAACTTTGTTTATATGAAACGAGTTTTCTGAAAAAAAATGAATCTGTCGTATTTAGAATAAAAATTAATATTTATTTACATTAATCAAAATCTTAATCTGGGATCTAACAATAAATTCACTCACTTTTTATTTTTTCTGAATCTATATAATATCATACAAACAGATTTATTTTCACCATATTTCCATATGATCGATCATACACATTATCCATCATCTGACAAAGCAGGATCAGACGATTATGATACGCTCAACAAACGAGTAACATGGTAGTAGTGTGGTACGCGTCACAGGAGAACAAAGCTCCAGCCACCCAACACTGGATAAGGATTGCCACGTCACTATCTTTCTCGGAGCACAAATCCATCTGACAAAAACCAACAACAAAAACAAAAACACCTTGACGAACAAACACATGCCCTAATCCGTAACCGACACGTGTCAAGGCCTTCCTCCTTCTCCTCCTACAAATCCACCTCTCATTCCGGTTACCCATCTCTCTCGCACGCACTGTTTGTTGATGCTCTCAACATTTTATCTATATATGCCTCTCTGATGCCGACGGGTGCCCCCAATTTCCCGGCAAGCTTCAAACCTTCCGTCGCCGGCTCCGATTCCGATGTCTTTCCGGTATGAATCGTTTGCGACACCTCTTTTGTTGATTTAGAAATGCTAGATCTACTCATCGTGTCACACGTTCGATCTAAAACCTGGTTCCACAAGAGGAGAAAAAACCACCTACTTCGTTCCCACAAACACTAGTTATATTTCTCTTCCAATTTCGCAACACTTCTTGATTGTAATTTGCCAATTGTACAGCTAGAACATCTTTCCTTTTTAAATTTTTTAATTTATTTCTATATTTTCTTTATTTTTCAATTTTCGTTGCCGGGTTTTCTGAGGTTGTACAGTTAGGGTTGGGTTGGATGGTGTTTTGAAGGAAAGAGCAGATTTTGAATCTGGGTTTTTGTTGGATGGTGGAGATCATGGATATAAATAGCGGTCTCTTATGGCGAAATTGGCTGCAACTTCAAGGTTTTTGAGGTGTTGTGACCTCGATTGTGTCTGCATTTGTCAGTAGTTTTCTGCAATATCAAGGAACGTGACAAAGCTGTGACTGTAACTTAAAAGCTTGGTATTGAAAGTGGGGGAAATGAGCATTAGAATGGCAGAGGGAGAATCTAGTGAGGAGGTTCATGTTCCGGGTGAGATTGATTGGCAAATGCTTGATAAATCCAAGTTCTTTTTCCTTGGTGCTGCTCTTTTCTCTGGGGTTTCTGCAACCCTTTACCCTGTTGTTGTGTTGAAGACTAGGCAGCAAGTGGCTCAGTCCCAAGTATCTTGCATCAGCACTGCATTTTCATTGATTAAGGGTGAGGGTTTTAGAGCATTGTACCGTGGGTTTGGGACTTCTCTGATGGGTACAATCCCTGCTAGGGCTCTGTACATGGCTGCATTAGAGGTTACCAAAAGCAATGTGGGCACGGCCACAGTTAGGTTTGGTCTTGCTGAACCCACTGCTTCTGCAGTTGCCAATGCAGCTGCTGGCTTGAGTGCAGCCATGGCAGCACAGCTTGTGTGGACCCCTGTTGATGTTGTGAGCCAGAGGTTGATGGTTCAAGGTTGTTGTGATTCTGGTAGTCCTAAGGCTTCCGCATATCGGTACATCAATGGGATTGATGCCTTCAGGAAGATACTGAGCAATGACGGTCTTAGGGGCTTGTATAGGGGTTTTGGGATCTCAATTTTGACCTATGCCCCTTCAAACGCAGTTTGGTGGGCTTCATATTCTGTTGCACAAAGGATGGTCTGGGGTGGAGTTGGGTACTACTTGTACAAGGGCAATGATAATGCAGCTAACAGTGCTTTGAGGCCTGATACAAAAACTATGATGGCAGTTCAGGGAGTCAGTGCAGCAGTGGCTGGTGGCATGTCTGCTTTGATCACCATGCCACTAGATACCATCAAGACAAGACTGCAGGTCTTGGATGGCGACGAGAACGGCCGTCGTGGACCCACCATTATGCAGACAGTGAGGAGTCTGGTTAGGGAAGGTGGTTGGATGGCTTGTTACAGAGGTTTGGGGCCTAGGTGGGCATCAATGTCAATGTCTGCAACAACAATGATCACTACTTACGAGTTCCTCAAACGGCTCTCCGCAAAGAACCAAGAGGTTTTAACATGATGAAGGATAGGTTTATGACAGCAAAGAAAAGGATAAACAAAGAGAAGACGAGGTTCATCTTCCCTCCCTTCTCGTGCCTGTTTTCTGTTCTTTTCTTCTTTCTATTTGTCACTGTTGTTTCTTCCCTTTTAGTTTACCACAATGACTGCTTCATCAATGTAAGCGATTGCAGGTTATTACATAAATAAAAATTTACTTCTAACACATCTATTCCATATTTCTCAGTCACCATATGCACAGGCCTCATTTTTACTTGGAAGTTTGATCTGATAATCGTGACTCACTCTGGTTTTCAAATTGAATATCATGAACTATCTGACTCACCAACTCTCAAACGCAAGAATCATGTCATGTGGATTTCAACCTTATGCACCATGTGATCTACTCAAGACTTTTCAAACAAAGAAGAAAAAAATGTTGGGTTGAGAGTATAGTCACATGAGCATTCGAGAATCTTTTATGTATTTTTTCTACTCACATATTTACTAAGCTAGTTATGAGGAAGTGGGAACAACTTTTAGGTATCTATTTTATTTGTATCTGTATAGGTTTGGTTTATAGTGGATAACTTTAATAGAATGGTAGGGCCACCATTACCAACATGTTCAGTGGTGGACCTGACTTTGCTCATTTCCAAAAACAAAATTCCCACTCCCTAATAAATAAAATCACATATCAACCCTGTTGCATCTTTTCACAAATTTTTGTATTCTATAGAATCTTTAACAGATTTTTGTTATTGTTTAACAGAGGTTTCTCCACAAGTTTTCATTGAAAAAAGACAACCTATATGTATGTATATGTATATACATGTATAAGAGCATTCTTCTATCCACATGCTGTGTTAGAAAAAAGTACAAATATCTGTTATATATAAATTAGTTTAACATATAACATATGAAATAATGCTCAGAGGAGTATTTTTTGCCATGATCCTTGTTTTGGATTCCAACTCTGATTGAGTCTCTAATCTGTATTATTTGTTTATAGGTTTTGGAATATAATAAAGTGATAGATTCTTGAGGAGAAGAATCCATGCACCTCATATGTAAATAATTGAAATAACCGTCATATCTAAGAGCCACTTGTCCAAAATAGATATTTTAAATATCATTTTAAAAAGGGTTTAATCTTTTTAAATTGACTGTGTTAATGAATCTGTGAGAAAAAACACATAGTGATAGGAAGGTGGGTAGGCCCCAGAATAAACAAAATTAAACACATACCAATAATGTATAAATAAATGGATAGTGCACAAACATATAAAATGCAATTCAATAAACAAGTGTAAATTGCTTAGCATTTTTCAGTAATAAAATGTTTCTTATTATGATAGTCAAAGTGCATAATATAAATTACATTATCCTTTAAGCATTGTTCATATCGTATTGTTCCTACCATCCTTTAATAAACTAATATGTTCTATTTTTTAATCTGTTTGGATATGACTGACTTCTTAAACTAGTTAAGATTTGGTGTATCTTAATATTGTTAATGACTAGTTTTAAATTTCTATTATTAGTTTTTAAGACTTTGAAATAAATTATTAAAATGTTACAAATGGTTGTTATTGTAGTGGAACATCTAGGGGACAAGAATGTCCCAGTAAAACTATTTTACAAAAAAAGGTGTTATAAATTTAATATTTGTATAAAAATACTTGTGGTTATGTAATTTCTTAGATAAGTATGCGTAAATATATTTTTATCCCTTTAATTCACTTTAAATTTTATTTGAATATCTATTTTAAAAGCTTATATTTTAGTTTTTATAATTTTAAAAAAATACTTGATTTGACCTAACTATAATAAATTTAGAGACTTAAAACACAAAATAAAAATGAATAATCAATTTAAATTTGTTTAACCAACAAATTAAGCCAATCATACTCATCTTAACCTATATTCAATTCAATATGTTTTCAATTCCTTTTAAGATAATCCCATTTATACAAATTGGACTGATAAATTAGAACCATGTTTTACATTCTACTCATGATCACACTGTTACCTACACCACTTTATTTATGTGTATAATCAATAAAAGAAAAAATAACATAACTTCAAAAACAATCAAACATAACCTAAGCATAAACTATAACCAAACAACATTTTAAACTTTACTATTCTTAAATTCAATGTTCCCTATAACGTTAACATAATTAATCTAAAAGGATATAATACCAAATTTAAATTGAAAGACATGTTTTTAACATCATGAAGCTGCTAGAATAAAGAATATATTTAATCTTTCCAAAAAAAAATCTAATGCATCAATTATAATTTTGTTTTAGAATTGGGATATAAATCCTATTTAATTTCACATCTCAGAATAATTTTACCATAGAAAAGAACATGCAGCAACTTTTTTCCTATTCTAAGTCTTTATAATTCAAATCATTCATGTCCTTTAATAATGAAGAGTGGGTTATCATTCTTTAAAACAAAGATAACCAAATCATGTACATAATCATTGATCTGAAACAGAATCTTAAGCCCTTTAAAAATCATATGGTAATTTATTTATTTCACTTCAAATTTACTATAAATGGAAATAAAAGTTATACAGATGAACATTTGAAGTACACTAGTGAATGAACCAGTGAACAAAAGAAGACAAGAAACCCACAACAAACTAGAACAAAATGACATAATTTGGGTGTTTTTAATCTAAATCTAGATCAACACAATAAAATCAGGGTTTGCTTGACTTGGACCCTGCTCCAAAACCAAGATACAAAATGAAATAAAGTTTGTTGGATTCTTAGCTATTTATATATCTATTATACTAGTAGTCCCCACACCTATCTCCATTGAAATTTGTGGGAAAATTATCCATCTCCAATTACTCATTTTGCAGATATTTTTGTAGGAACTGATAGGGTGTGGTCCAAGTTCTTGGATCTGCAACTAACTACAAGTATCATGTCAAAGCATCTAGTCTCAAGCCTGAGAATACTCAGATTTTGGCTAGTCTGAACTCAATATCTATGATAATTGTTAAGTCTGGTTTAGTCTACTATATGCAATTTTTTTATCTAGCCTGTTTAATAGTTTATTTTATAAAAAAATGTATAGGAAGTCAATAGAGATTGAGTGCTGCCACTAAAGGAAATAAGAAAATTTCAAAAAATAATCAATCATTAAATTAAAAATAGACAGAGACACGTTCATCTTGTCATAGGACAAAAATATGATAAAAGTAATGAGAAGATAAGTCCAGTGGATAAACTTCTATTAGAATACAATATTTTCATCTTTATGACAAATCACCATATTATTATTACTCAAGATATTAAATAGTATTATATAATTGTGAGTACTCGTTCAAATTTTTATTTTATTTTAAGTCTGATTCATGTAATTTTCTTTTCTTTTCTTTTCTTGACTATGATAAGCTTACTTGTCTTCAATCTACTAGCCAAGAGAGATCCAATAGGAGGACAGAGCACCCAATTTCTTGCCTTTCAATCAACAATGGTTATTAAAATATGGGATTACACCTGAAAGTTACAATTTTGATCACTTTAAGGCAAGGCACAAGGCTTTCCTTCCCCATGAAATACAACAAACCCATTAGAGAGCACTCTGCACATAAAGAATTAAATAGGGACACACATTTCCTGTCAATAGTCACTGAAGCTTTTTATTTGCTTTCTCCATCAATGTGGACAAACATTCTTTCCAATCTGAAACTTTGTTATCCCCATTGGCCACTTCAAAGATGAAACCAGTTTGTGGGGTGCAATCCAAGGCTGCTACACAAACAAAGGCAGCATCTTCTTTGCTAATACTTCCACTAGCTGCACAACCCTGTTGAAGTAAACATAAAAATGGAATTAGTAAGCTTGGCAATGATACCATAAATAGCCAGCACCTGTTTTTGTTTTGGAGATTTCAGTTAGCTATAGTATAAGCACTTGATAATGTGTAAGGTGGGTTGATGATTAGGAGGGTCCTTGGGAGATCCCTTTTGTCTTGATTTTTTTTTTTTTCATTAAAAGAAGAAATTAAGGCCTCTAGTTTGTACCTCATCAAAGGTAAAGCCTTGCTTCCCACCAGGTGTATCTTGTAATGCACCAGTCCTAATTAGGGTGTAAGGAATTCCTGAGATCTTCAAAACTGATTCATCCTGCTCAGCTAGTTTCTTTGCATTGCTTTTCATCATAGATTGAAAGCCACTTTTACCACTATAAGCTGACAACTGTAACCTTGTTAAAGCAAAAGGGAGTTTGTGTTTGTGGTGAAAAGAAATGCATTTGGGGTGAGGGTAGAAGTACCTGAGATAAGACTATTACATGTTGTACTCCTTGAAGGCTCCCAACGTTAGAAAGAAAACCCTCCTGTAAAGAATGAAACAGTTCAAGAATTTATTCACAAATTTGTTTGCAGGCCAATTTTCTCAACATTATTGCAAAAATAGTGGAAAATGGAGAGAAACAGACTCAAGGGCAGGCAAATTGTTTAAATTAAGAAAAAATGCTTTACTTGCACTGTAGTTTATATCAATAGCAGTAATCATGCTATACACTTGTTCTATGTCTGCTAAGTTGATCAAGTACGTGGTCAGCTATTCCTTGTTCGTCATTCATTCCATAAAAATTAAATCCGAGAAAATTCAATCTCCATAATACAAAGGTCAGTAATATCTTTCTCACATAAGCTAAAAAGAGTCTTGAGTTGCTAATTTTACACTTCCTAAAAAAAACTGGGATACTACAATGAAATCAACCTTTGAATAGCAATGACTTGTGGTGGTTTACATCACAAGACACGCTTCAATTCTTTCCACAGGGAATATGGACTTGACAGAAAACTAAACTTTGTTGAAAAAGCTATGATTACTTAAAATCATAGAACTTCAATTCACAGAGAAGCTTCAATTCTTCTAACCTTTTATTCATGGAACTTAAAAATCTCTTTTGACAACTGTAATCAATGTGAACCAAAGATATATTACTAGAGAGGCATGGTATTCATACATTTGGGCATATGATTGTGCCAACTCCTCTGAGAGCTTTCTTGACGAATCGATTGTCACTTGTATCTCCTGCCATGGACTTTGCAAAGCATCACGTGATCAATAATAAGAATCTGAAAAATAGACAAAACTACTAACAAACAAAAAATATACCGTTACCATCTGTTAGTAGTTTTGCAAATTAACTTCACACACCTCAACATAACTTCCAAAGGCTTCAAGTGCAACCCTTTTATCCTTCACCAGTGCCTTTACTCGAGCTTTTTTGACAATCAATGACAATATGACCATCTACGTAAGTCAGAAAATAAGGCCAAAAATTAGAATTCGTTTGATAATGCAAATCAATCATGGTTATAAATACAACCCATCAATTCATCATATCTTTCTATAAGAAGAATATAAAATCGGAGTTTCAAGATTCCGATGCATCAACTTATCAAGTAAGGCTTTATGCTTGGAATAAAGTTTGATAGAAAAAGGCAAGCAGACCTGACCAATCTCACTATCTCCATCTGTTACCAGCACTGCATCCCTGACCTCATCTTCTGTTTTGAAACACTTTGTCAAAACAAAATCACCAACACTAGAAACAAATGATAATAAGTTTCTCTGACAAATACAACCATTGTCATTTATGGATCACTATTCATTTACTCACCCGGATAATCATCCTCATCGCCTTCTATGGCAGTACCATCTTTTTCAAGGATGTCAGGTGCACCATACCACTTCCTTAATTTGGGACCCCCTGATAATCAACACAGAATCAAAGGCAATAAGCAAAACAGGAAAAAGAAAATGTTGGAAACAAGGTTTTGAAAAACAGACTCAAACCGTGATCACGGCCACAACATCAACAATTCTAGAGTTTCCTGACTGCATCGCAGCCGCAATTACGGCCACATCAGACACACGTTATTGCAATTTTCCTCAATACCAAATATCGTGTCAAAATCACTTCACAACCACAATTTAAAACCTCGAAAAGAAACTTGATTGTAAGACAAAATAACTATAGATGAGGTATGTGTAGAAAGTAACCACCTTCAATATAATCGAGAATTTGCTCCATAAAGCTAAGTTTCTTCTTAGCATGACAGACAACAAGTGGTGGAACAACAGCACCATTATCTCTGCTTGATGGGAAAGAGAATCCAAATGGTGTTCCTGAACGTTGAGAAGAGAAAGGAACAGAATTTTGAAACGATAGAGTGGAAGAAAGCGTAGCAGCATACGCCAACACCATTGTTGGCAGTGTCACACTCCAACCGTCTCTTCCCGCTATAAAGGATAACGCATTTCTTACCAATGATGCCATTTCATTAATAATTAGTAGTCCCTGAAAAGGAAATTCAATCCTTTTTATCACAGCCGTCAAAACACTTCAATTCTATGATATTAACCATTGGATCATGCCAACCTAACATCTCAAAATCCCAAATGCACCCTCTTTTCTATCTAGGGCTTGCCATGACCAAATTGCAAAGAAGAGGCTGCATTTTCTTCAGAAAGCTCGAGACCCAGATGAGCAAAAAGACAAAGGCGAGTCCTAATTTGACTTTTTCTCCATCAACTATGGAAAGTTTCATTTTTTTTGTTTGGGATTTTCTGTTTTCGAAATGTAGAACAGTGTGTAAATTTTATATTGCAGTAATCACGTTAAGCTTTTGCAGTTAAGGTTGTTACTATAGAAATGCTTTTGTAAGTAATCTTCTTTGATCAGAATATCAAATGATGTAAAGTTTACATTGCTTTGTATAGTCATGTAGTTAGATAGCTTAAATAACAATTCTACATGTGTTAATAACAAATGTCTTACGTGGAAATGGTAGTTATTATTAAGGGTTCTCAGTTGCACCAATAGAAAATCTCTTCAATAACTCATCCTTAAAACCTTCCTATGTTATGTATGTTGTCACGTTTCTTCTGTAAATACAAGAACTAAAGCATGAACATTCCTTCCATATGGATAAATGGCAGATAAAGCCTTGACTTCACCCATGATTTAGTATTCTGGAAATAAAAAACTTTAGTAATGAAACCACTTCCATTAAAATTGAGGGATTCAACATTCTGAATGGCCATTTTAAACTTCGCTGAAACCCATCTTTGTAGTTGGAAGAATGAACATGGAAATGTCCATGATCATGTGATTGAATCGTTCTAACGTTAGAACTTCCTACGAAGTAACCTCGTCATCTCAACATTCATCTCCTCCACCTGCTCATCCAATCCTTCCCTTCTAGACCAAATATACCACACAAAACCATCTGCTACACACTTTTCATGCCCAGATATTTAGGATACTTAGATTACTAGACTCATTCCATGCCGAAATTACCTTGTAATTAGGCTTGAATGTTAGAATTGTGACTCACCTGCATCCAAACTCTAAATAGGAAACCTCCCACACCATCTGGTGCTGGATCATATACTGACACAAGGTATGTTTATGACAAGTTGATTCTCTATTTATTTAACTTAAAATCCACAAAATATTCAGTCACATTTCCAAAAGTAGTTGCTGAAAAACCAAACAGCTCCTAAATGCTGGTTTCGTGAGCATTTATTTATCCAATATCTCGTGCTCTTGCAAAAACTAATCAAAGTACCCAGTGCGTAATCAATTTAACAGGTATTATATTAAAAGAACAAGGACTCGTGGTTTCAACTTCACCAGCTTCCTAAGATGATACATGGAGCATGCACGCATTAACTAAAATAGAGAAAACAGTTTCCTTGATACATTAGCTTAGCAACCGTTTTCCCAGCGAAAAGCTCGGTATGAAAAACTCCTTCACAGGAATGTACCTACAAACCAACCCAACAATGTTGAAGAAATTCTCTAGTGGAGTACGCATCCATCTTTTAGATGCACAATGACGGACCAGGAAAACATTAGGCCCAAAAGACCTTAAGTTATGGGGGAGGGTTAGCAAACTAGCAATGACATAACTAGACATCCATTTAAAATAACTTTGTGTTTTTCATTAACCTAGTCTTAGAGTGACATTAAGGAAGAGACTTCACTTTCCCAAGTCAACAATGCATAAACTACAAATTGATCATATCCAAGAAGGCATCAACTGAATTGCAGCTGACAATAACAAAACCAAACACAGCAGAATCCTACAGACTAGAAAAGAAACCTACATCTGTCAAACACAAACTATCCATCAACCGCAACATCTAGGAAGTAAAGCAGAACAACATGATCAGCAAGGAGTCCACAATGATTGTCAGTGGTGGAACAACTTGGCTCATGTTCGTCAAGGGCGAGCTCTCTTGTTACTGCATGATGGACACTTGTATTGCTTGATATGCTCTGCCCTAGCTGGGGTAATCTTCACACATTTACCATGGAACCATTTCTCACAGATGTCACAGCAAATCCAGAATTCATCAGTGCCATAATGCTCACCACATGCCCCACACAAGGTCTCTCCATGTTCATCTTCATCTTGTTCTTCCAGATCTTCATCCTCTTCTTTTGGTTGTTGCAATGGCTTTGACTGTCTACTCTGAGATTCCGGAGCCCGTTGCTGCACAAAATAACAATTATATGAGAACTACAGCTACAATGCATTCCATTTAAACCAGCATGTCAACAGACTACTACGGAAACATTAATTCAAGCAAATATATTCCCAGAATCAGATTAGAATTTAAAAATATAAAAAACCATGATCGCATGCTCGGATATTTTATCCCCCTTTTCATTTAACCCATTTCCTACAGGAATGAGGGTAGTAGTTAAGAGTCCAAAATCCAAACAGATCATTTATACATGTAAGGTACACGAAATATTGGAAGTTAATCAATAGATATGAACTAGTTCATCTGCCTGCCATTACGGGGATAGTATACCATGATATTAAACCCCTACTTACGACGACACAATGATATCCATAAAATGTGATACTGATTAATCTACTAAAGATTTATATGTAGATTTTTCGCATACATTATAATTATACATCACCATTTTCATAACTATTCTAATGTTTAAAATTATAGAATACACAGACCGAACTTTTCTAAAATTAACTTAATGAACAGTGTACTTAAAGTTTAATGAGGCCATAATCTAGAAACAGACAACACCTGAAGATCAAACTGAGTTCATCACTGCTACCCAAAAAAAAAAAAGGTATAAACGAAAAAATATATTTATAGGCCATGCATGGGTGCAAGAAAATATTATTACTGCCTTAGAGCTGGACTTCGACTTGCTGCCACTGTGGTTTGAAACAGTAGGTTTCTCCTTAACTTGCTTCTTTGCTGCACCAGTAACAACTTCAAATATTGTTGGCAGTTCATTGATCATGTTGAAAAGCCGTTTCCTGCATTACATGTGCAAATCATGAGTATATGGAAGGATGAGACACGAAAAGAAAAGAACCTAACCAGACAAATCAGACAAGCAGAATCCCAAATGCTTAGTGATTTTGCACACCAACTTAAGTTAACTTCAGATAAGATTTATGGTCGGAAAATGAAATACCTGTCAGCTTTATCAAACCCGAATCTGGCTCCAAAATAGAATGCTATAGCAAGTAACCATGCATCACTATGGACAGCAACTAAAGATAGCCAGTCTTTTTCTTGCATGCCATCCCTAGCAAAGTTAATGCCCAGCACGGGCTCAGGAAGCTCAGGTGGTACTTCTTCAGCAGGTAAATTTACTTCCCACTGTTCACTGGGAAAGCCATACAAGCAGAGATTCTCCTTCTCTGAAAGAATGAAGGGAAATTATTCATAAAACATGAGCACCAAATAGAGTATCTAAAAAGGAAAGCTTACAATCCCTAATAAAATTCTTAATCCTTTCTCTATGGTATTTTGTTGCAGCTAGAAGAGCTGCAAAAGTAATATTTTTGTTTGCAGAGAAAAATTAACAAAAATTACAACCAAGAGACTGAGAAGCACCAGGCACTCAATTAAATTTAACATAACTCTGCATAGAACAATATCTATAGGAGAATAACATCGACAGTGATAAGAGTATGACAAGTTGACAATGTAAATGCATTTCCCTAGAGTTCAGTCAATAACCAGATTTGATAATCACATTTCTATAATGAAATAACCACTCATAACTAAGCCACGATTCAACAAAACAAAACAGGAGAAGTGTAAATTAATCAAGAGAACAGGTAACTTGGAAGAGTTTAAAATTATACCCTCATATGAAATAGACAGCATTACATATATTAGTTAGTCCAACATTCAAAGCAAAAAATCCTTCAAACATCATAGTAAATCAACCGAATGATTAATTATTTCTTAATCTTTACAGAAGCCCCAATTGAATCCATCTATACAATAAGTTAAAAGCTAAATGATATTCGAACACACAAATGTCGTTGCAAACAACACTACTTTAAAGAGAGTACAACTAACCAGGATCACATTGGTTGTAGAAATCTTCAACATCTGCAACAGCATTACCAAGAAGAAAAAGTCCATCAGTATGAAAAAGCTTCCAAAACCTTCACACATAAATTGTAAAAGATAAACAAATACAAAAGGCTGAGCATCACATCAAGCGTTGAAAATGAATATAGATATTAAGGGTGTGTTTGATTTTCTCACCCGTCTTTTTATTTTAAAAACTTACGTTTACAATATTCAACAATCTATTTGTCTTGTCTTCCAAAATCAGTTCGGGAAAATTGTTTCCGTAACCAGTATTTTAAAAACCAAAAACAATTGGAAGATGTGCTCAACTTTTAGAAAACAGAAATGTGCTCAAAGGAAAAAAAAAAAGTTTCAAATTCAAATGTATTTAGGAGACAAACAATATTTATTTCAGGAAATAAACAAAACTGTTTATGAAAACAGTAAACAAACAAAGACTAATGCTCAGGAAATAAAAGAAACTGACAGGAAGAAACGCATCATATGTATGTTTGGATTGCCGTGTTTCATAGGCACCAAGTGTCCTTACACACTTTCCAAAGCTAAAAATGGAGAAGTAACAAACACCGAAGTAGCAGTTGCAAGTTAAAATATCAGCAAACCACCACATTAAGCGCTAAACCATACCAGAGTTAAGCACTGAAAGGAGAATAACAAGAAGAAAAGGAAGAAACACATGCAAATTCCTTAGAAAGCACAAATCAAACAACACTCAAAAACCACACACACCTACTATCGAAGCTTCAAAGCCTCTCCATCAAACAACAATACAATGCCAATAAGAAAGCCACGAATTGACACAAAAATCAAATCAAATGAAAATTGACAACGGAAAATCATCCAAAGAAAGTTCGAAAAAACCAAGCCCATACACACGCAAACCTAAAAAACACACAAAATCAAAACTTACACATAGCAAACAAAACCTAAATTATCAGCTGAAATTAAAGTTTAAAAAAATGTCAAACACTCCAAATATCAAAACCAAACTTCTCACCAGCACCTGTCAAGCGTCAACGGCAACAACACCGACGCCTAACACGAAGCTAAACCCACACGAAAATTTTCACCAACCCATTAAGTAAAACCAAAAGACAAAACATAAAAACACAAAATTTGTATTCAAAGCACATTACTTGACTAAAAAAACGGCGTAAACGACAGGAATTGAAAATTATCTTAGATGAAGAAAAGTGAAAAATTTACCAGTGGTAAGGGCTTTGATGAGAGCAGCTCTCCGGCCCTTGAAATCCCTAAAAACCTCTTCGACAGTGCGTGGATTATACGTGCGCGAGTCCATTGGGCCTTCCGGTGGTCCTCCTCCTCTGAAACCTAAATCAGAAGAATGAAAGCAAAGGAGAGTGCGAAACGAAGTCGTTTAGGAGGAAACGAGATTCGTGAGTTGCAGAGATGAGAGCTAAAGTGTAGAGAGTGATGCCTCTCTCTGCCTCTCTGCAACCAAAATTTTGCAAAGTGCAGTCACTGCTCAAACACAACAACAAAATAAAACTCTTCTTTTTATTTCTTCTATTATTTTATTTTTATTTTTATTTTAATATTTTACTCATATTTTTTGTTTGCGCCGGCGTGGTTACAAACACTTCTTAAGTCAAATTTATCTTCTTCCATTTTCCTCAATTTTCAAAATTATTTATTTTCTTTGATATTGTTAAATTGTCTTTTTTTCTTTCTTTTCAGCACTTAACATTTTACAATTTATTACTTTTATGTCTGTGTTTTAAATCGATTATTTATTTATACAGCTTTTTTTCTGTCACGAGTTAATTATATATGTAATTTTAAGTTTGAATAGTTTTTATTATATTTTCGAGATGTTTAAGATCCATGAGAAGATTTTTATTGAATTTTTTTAAGCAAAAAAACATTCATAAAATGCTTCTTAAACACAAATGGTAATGTAATAATAATAATAATAATAAAATTAATTACTTTACTTAGATGAGTAATGGTCGCATTATTACTAAAAGAGGAAAAAATCACCTAAATATGCGAACATTCATTTTTGTTTCCTCTATTCTAAAAATAAAACAATAATTTTTTTAAGTTATGATACACTCAATAAAAAACATTTAATTAATGTAAATTTAATTAAAACGATTTTTTTTTTAATTATCTTGTTTCCTCTCTTCAATGCAGATAGCACTGTTATTGAGATATTGTTGAAAAAGTATCTTAAAATACTAAAACACTATTATTTTGAATCAAAATAAAAGCAAAAATAAAGAAAATACTAATATCAAATATAAAGGATATTACTTTTTCGTCCTTGTATTACACATGTGATATTAACGATTCAATCTTATATTGTTATGAATCTAGAAGATGCGTACCTCATTTAAAATTAATTTAAATAAATTGTTATTTTTATCTAAAATTACTATATGTATATTTGTAATAAGTTTGTCTATATCTATAGTAACAATCTTAAAATTTATTCTAAATATAATTTTATTTTATTAATCTAACGTTTTTTCTAACAATACAGGACATCTAAACACCTAAAAAATAAATTATAATTTTGGTTCTTTATCATATTTATAAACTTTGATTTCATTTTTATCTTTTAAATAGTTTTTTATTGTAATATAAAATTTAGAATAATCTTTTATTAAGACATAAAACTTATGTATTAGAATTTTGAACAGTGGCTCCTGAGAATTCGCACAACACTTTTTTTATCATTTTTATGACTTTTCGAGATAATCGTATAATAATCCAATATTCATAATATGCAAAGCAATAAGAATATGGGATAGAAAATTAATTTAAAGGTTGATTTTTCTTCAATGCATATTCTATTAAGTATGTTCAATGACAATAATATGGGTTAACCTAGTTATTTAATTATCTTTTCAAATCAATAGTAATGTTATTTTCTAATAATATATAAGTTAAATATGTTTTTTTCTTACTACAATATAATAGTTTGTTGATTTGGTCTAAATTTTAAACGAACAAGTTATTTTAGTATAAAAATAATTGAAAATGAACATTCTGTTGGTGAAATAATTGACAATTTTTTTTAAAATTTATTATTATTTTGATTGCAATATATATATATATATATCATAATTTATTTCGATCATTTTCATAAAAAAACATTTGTATAATGATAAAAATCAATTTTGTATATACATAGAAAAAATATACTCAACTCATAATATAATATAATATAATATATATATATATATATATGTATTAGGATGTATTAGAAAAATGTTATATATTTTTTAAGCTTTCTTTTATGTAAATATCGTGTCTTCTTGTAACCTTAATTTTCTAATGTACAAAATCCTTCTGGTTAATGATCTTGTAAATATTGGGAAACATATTATAAACTTTTTCAAAATCCACAAGGTAATTATTTTATTAAAAAAAATTAATTAAAATTTATTTTCATCTATTATAAACTTTTTTTACTGAAATATACTTCTATTTTATTAAAAAAATAAAGATAAGGAATCACATGGTTAAAAATTGTAAAACACAAGGATAAATTATAACTACTCTAGTTAACTACGAGTAACTTAATTATAAATTGTTATACATAGTAAGATGGGTTATATTTAGAATTATTATATATTAAAATTCATTCAATAATAATTTTTAAGTGAGTAAGATTTCTTTAGATAGTAGTAGATGATAATTATTTTTGAGAGATGCAATAATAAACATAGTTTTTTCTATATTTTCTCACTTCATTCTCTCTTCTTCATTATTATTAACAGTTCATTAATAAAGTACATTAAATAGAAAATAGTTAATTGTTATATTAATTAAATTAAATATTATTTTAAAAATTAAAAAAATTATTAATATATCAATTTTTATAAATTATTATGTAACTTGTAATAAAAGTTTTAATTACTAGATTTAACTTTACTTTTTCACTTCATTCTCTCATATTCGTCGTTATAAACTAGACATCATCGTCTACAGAGAAAAAATTAACGAAAGTGTGTTAAAAAATGTATAAAGTATTTATTTTCCAATGTTTTTCTTTTTACTTTTCTTTTATAGTTTATAGTTTATAATATACAAACACAAAGATTGTAGTGGAGAAGAAATAATCAACATAAATATTTGAAACTTCATTATTCTTTTTTTTTCCCTCATTTTATCAAACACGTTAAATTATAACATGGTTCTAGTTTTTTTTCATAAGCTGTAATGTGGTTATTTTATTAACAAAAATAATTTAATTGAAATGTACTTTATTCAATCACAAATGGGATATAATAAGTTTGTTGATATTTATAATTATCCTAACCTCACGTTTGGATGTAGAATTTTAAGAAAGAGATTTAATTTTTAGATAACTTAAATACAATTTGTGGCAAAAAATATTATATAAATATACAATTTAGAATAAATTAAATTTATACTAATTTAGAAAATATTTTGATAACTTGTAATTGGAAAATTTTAAATATCACTAAAAAGATGAAAAAAAAACATGTTTGTCTCTATTTTTCTTCTGTCAGTCAACTCTTTCTCTATTTTTCTTCTCCTTCGGTCTCTCCTCTTTCTTCTCTCTATCAATATAGTCTAAAATGAATTGATAATTGTAATTTAAATAATAAAATTTATATATGGGAGTTCAAACTAAAATTTTGAATTAAAAAAAATTAAATTGATTTATTCAAATAACATATTTAAAAAATAAACCTAATTCAATTAAAAATAATTCATATGTGAAAATCTCTAAAAGTATACGATTTTTAATTGGGTGAATAAGAATTTTTTATATTGGCTATTTTGAACATTTTTTTGCTGAAATAAATATAAATTTAAGTATCTAAAATACACAAATTGAAAATAATGTATAGAAACAAGTCGCTGGTCTAAATGATATTAGAGAAAGTTCCTATAAACAAGGTATATATTGAGTCTTATGAATAAAAGACAAAATTTAATCATCGACAAAATCGATGAATATTTTATACCAATAAGACTTTCATAGAATAGTTTGTTATATGCAGGTAAGTGAGAAGGAATAAATCCTTGAAAAAAGCATGCCTTTCACATAAGAAGATTGATTGTGTAGGAATTCTCATTATAATGACCCAAATGGAGCTTGAGGGGGAGTAGTGAACTTACATTTCATTTTAATGTAGGTTTTATAAACATAAATTTCTTAAAATTCAAAAATTAAGAATATAAATAATTAACTCTTTTTAATTTTATTAGGAATAACAAAGTGAATCTTAAAGATGACAAAGTGAATCATAGGGATAACAAAATGAATCTTAAAAGATGACAAAAGGAATTAAATTCGACATATCAATCATTAAAATGAATCTTAAAGATGACAAAAGGAATTAGATTCGACAGATCAATCATTAACTCACATCAAACAAATCTGTCTAATTCGCCAATTAATCTCTATTAATTCACATCGAACGATGATGAAAAATTGAAAAATCGTTATATAATAATCCAAAAATTGCAATAGAAAAGAAAAAGAGAGGTTTGAGATGATTTTTGAATCTTTTATACTGGAGAATCTAGTATTCTTATGCATCTCGCCAATTAATCTCTATTAATTCACATGGAACGAATCTATTGAATCTGATTTGTCTAACTCCTCAACTCATCCAGTTGTCTTGACGAGATAGTCTAGATGAAAAGGAGACGGATGATTCTATAAATTTTATCTTTATTTATCATGTTTTTTAATATAAAACCAAAATTGGTGAAAACCTTTATTTACTTTATACTATTTAATTTTTTTTTAGTGTTATTAATATTTATTTTATTTTATTAAGTACTAAACATGGTTTTTGATTGATTAAAATATTAAAGTCATTTAATTTTATATTATTGTTTCTTACATTATTATTGTTCAAAAAAGAATATAACCAAATAAATAGATTTAAAAAATATATAAAAAAAGAAAAAAAATTAAAAGAAAATGACCAGTGAGACCCGTCGACTCATCAAATATAGAAAGATAAATTATCAATTTTAACCTATATTATCTAGACACCTAGTCTCTAAACAATGAGTTTTTCCTAAATAGAAAATTTTGAAGAAAAAAAATCATTCCAGAATATTATTTCCAGTATCAAAAAAATTCCAATTTTTTTTTCAGATTAGTAAATCCAGAATTAATGTTTTGTTTAGGAAATATTTCGAAAAGAGCAATGCAGAAGTCGTTTTTTAAAGAATTCTTAAAAGAGGTAAAACCGTAAAAGGGGTAAAACAGTTTCTTAAAAAATGATGGGGTGCAGTAAGAAACAGCCATCTCATTTTAAGACCCTAAATTTTAAGCAATTCATGTTTCTTAAGTTCACATTAAAATAATATTTTTATTAATTAAAAATCATTGTAAAAAACACAGCAAACAATGGTGAACCACATGGTTCCATTTAGATCATTGGAAAGAGCTAAGAATCCTGATTCAAGAGATGAACAACTACTGAAATTATCACGAAGGATTCAGTATAAGTTCCACTACAAGATCAATGATCTCATAAATATCAGGGATTTGCATGGAAGTGAAGCAAACCCCAATTGAGAACTGACATTCAGCAAAGCAAAAGATGCTTTGAAATAAACGACAAGGACCTAACAATTGATTTTACCAGAGACACCTTCTTACCTCAAAAATCAAAGTCACAATCAATAAAGCATCAACATACAAAAGATAAAACAGACACCACAATCAAAACATTAGTCCAAAACCAAATTTTCCAATGTGACAACACAAAGAAACATTGTTGTGACTAGTTAGTCAAATGTGCTTCTATGCCCGAACATTTTCAGGGCAACAAACAATATATGATAGTTGAAATCTAGCAAAGGTCCAAAGCCAAGTTGTAGGACAACCAATAGACATAACAATGTATGAGCCAAGGATGACTTCCCCATGGAACACATGCAATTGTCTTCTCCAACTGAATGCAGAAGATTAACTTGCTAGTGTCACATAAGGACTGATAGACGGTGTTGGTTTCCACCACCACCACCCATATCAGAAGAGTAACCCTGCATGTTCCTTCCAATATGAGAAGGGTAACCACATAATCTAAATTCTGATTGATGTTGTTGGAAGACATCACCACTATTAGATGCAGTAGTAATATCGGAAGAGGTTGTTGTGGAAGCACCATCTCTGTAGTTCAACTTCTCCACTAGAACCACCCTCCTAGATTCTGACATGTTTCCCCTCAGATTCAATCGAGTACAGCTTGAAACATCTGCAGCATGGTTAGCTGAAGTGGGTTTAGACTCTTCAACCTTTTTGGTATTCAAGAAGCGACCACCAGAACCTCTAGCTCTCTTCATTGCATGTAGATGGCGAGACTCGTGAAGATATGGCTGAAAAACAATTATGGCAATGTTATGGAGAGAAATTGAACTTTGAGGGAAGAGGAAACATAAGAGAAGTGCTCAAAGCACACTCTTTTTGAACACTTCTATTCCTAGTCAAATTTTAACTTCAAGAGTGATTTGATAGAATTTCTCAAAAACAAAAATGCACTTACTTTCCTTTCTTTGATGAGTTTGTTCTGTGCTTCAAGTTTTGCACGGTATTGCCTGCGCCTCAGAATAGCATGGTACTGCTTTGCATTCACATATATAGGCTCTTCACTGAGATCAAGTGGCAGAGGAATTCTAGCAGTAGCCATTCCTATCAGTTGAGCAGGATGAATCTGGCCATATTTTGACAGCATGTTTCAGAATATGGTAATGGACATAATTTGTCTTAGTGTTACAAACATGCAATTTAATGGAAGTTTGAAGGCATATGTAACTTTTTTAGGTCATTTAATCAAAATAGGGAATCAACACATCATATGAGAATCAAAATACTCAAAGCTTGATTATCCATAGAAGGCTCAATTTCTTTTTACAACAACTCTAGACAAAGGTTAGCAAAAGAGTAACCATGATGTATGGTAAAGAATGCATGTCAGATTGTTAAGTTTATAAAATAAAGAATATCTTGAGTCAAAGATAAGAAACAAGCTCCACCCACCATAATAAAAACAATGAAAGAATAAGAACAAATGAGGTGCAAAGAAACATTTTTAAATAAAAAGATTCTTCATGGATACACTTTATGAACTATTGAGAATCTTTAAGGTTGGCAAGCTCAGAGTGGCACAACAAATAGTACAAACTAATTAAGATTAGATGATTGCTGAAAAGATTCCCAAGGATGTATATATCATAAGTAAAATAAAGGCACTATTCATTACTCATTTAAATAAGTAAAATAAAGGCATTAACAGGAATACAGAAACAAACCATAATAGTAACATCTATCCAAAAGTCCCTCAGAAAGCTTACAATCAAAAGAAAACTACAAATAATAAGGGCCATGCTTTCCCCAAACACCTTTACCATATTTCTAAGTCAACAACATAACAAAATCATTGGAAAAAAAATTGCAGTGTACCAACCTAAGTCAGAACACACACAGTGGGGCAATTACAAAGTGAAAACCTCTTTATACCAGATCTAAACAAAGTACTTTCCAGATAAACCATAATCTGATGCCATGAGTCTGTCATACAGTTACTTTAGCAATTTGTTTACATGATAATCTTTAACTCACTGTGCTGAAGTTGACAATAATACAAAATAGTGAAAAAAGAAATGAATAGACTCCAATATCTTACGTTAGGCTGTGGCCCATATGGAGAAGCTAGTAGGCCACTAAAGCACGGCTCAACAAGGTGGAAAGCAGCATGAGCCTGAAAAGCAAATTATAAGAAAAATATTTGCAAACAGTATCAGTCCACTGAGATACAATCATACATCAACTTACAAGTGGTTGGTTGTGACACAGTTGTGAAGGAGGGAAGGTGAAATCCTGACCCCGCACAACAGACCTGATGGCACCTTCCACACTCTTTCTCCCAGTTGTGTTAAGTGTTGAACAAGCAGAAGAATTGCTACACTGGACTGAAATTTGACCTACAACAAATATTTACCAACATCCATTAAGCAAAAAGTGTTTTCAAATACCGATTAAGTGCATGTTTAGGATTAATTTTGGAGAGTTCAAAAGTACTTTTGAACAGATCTTTCATTCTCAATTCATGCATTGGATCGAAAAAAAATTGTATTGGATCTCACAAAAGTACTTATAGAGCTTTAAACCAAGCATGCACTAAGCACTTATAAAGAAAATTTGTTTAATGTTTGGCTATCATTATTACTTTCCTATATATGAAATGCTAAGTGAGGAGATATCACTTAACAGTAACATCATAATCATAAATTGGTATTACTTCATTTTTTTTCTTTGCTACAAAGATTCCTACTCTTCATTACTTCACAACAGGGGAAAATATGTGTATAGAAACAATAAAAAGGAATCGATTAGAACAGTCAGACATATAGATATAGACTAAGGTTTATTACAAGTACCTGATTGCGCTGAACCAACTTCCTGATAAGACTGACCAGTTGATTGAGATGAAGATGAATCTCGGTCTTGGTATTGAAAATTCAATGGCTTAGTCTTATGGCATTGTTGCGGCAGAACACTCATTTTCAAGGTCAAACCTCTGGACATGGATGATTGTTGAACATTAGATTCAGAGGAAGTCCCCCATGATGTGCATCCAAGAGCATAAGGAGCTGCTAAATGGGTAGAACCAGAGCCTTTCTCAATTAAGTTCTTCATTGTTTTCCCCAATGGATTAAGCTTTGCTTAGAGTACTTACCTTCAAACAAGAATAAACTATGATCTAAAAACCAAGATTGAACTATAGCCTTTTCTCAATAAAAACAACTATTAATGAACATTTCAATTTATACATGCACAAACAAACAAGGCAAACAAGTTGAAGTAGCCACTATTTTACAACAACTTATAGTTTGTGTATAAGAAAAAGCTGCCATCTTTGCATGTCAGCAGCTTGTGGCATGTGTATATCCAGAAAATAAACTCACGGTTCTGTACTGGAAAAAAGATGTACGGAAGAGAAAAACATTATCTTTCAGTAATCAGACAGTATGAAATGCCATGCAGAAGCTCCTATAACATACTTAAAAAGGATTTGGCAAAGAGGATCACAAAAACTAATGGTAAATCTTTTCAAATCTCGAATCAGCATATCATGTCCTATGGATGACATTTAAATTGCCCCACAGAATGTCATGTACTTCTTTTATGCAAACAATTGAACAGTGTCTGGCACGTCATCAAAAGCAAGAAGTAATTGCATGAGACCAGAAGTTTCCTCCTGTCTAAAAAAAGATTGCAAATAAGAAAGTTAATAAATTTCTTTAAAAAGTATGAGTCTAGGAATCTTCTACATTTTCACAGCCTTTAAATCCAACAAAGAATCTTGGTTCAACACAACAAAATAGACAGATGGAATGCATGCGAACCGTTAAATGAAATTGTGAATAAAAAAAGCAGAAAAACATAGGGGTGTTGGGAGATAAGAAAGAAAAAAGAAAAGTGAGGAGCAGAAAGAAAAGGAATTGTTTCCTTTAAAGACTTTTTAGCAGCATAAAAAACATGCCAAAATTGAAAAGCTTCTTCAGAAGTGGTTAATTCCCAGAATATTCACATAAACATGAAACAAAGTCATTGCCAAAAACAACAACAAGGTATCAACCATCAGGAAATAGAAGTCTGTCTGCCTTACACATAACAAGAAACCATCTATCTAAGATCACCTCAGATTCACGACCATGCCACACACACAAAAAAAAAGATTACTTTTTTAGAAGAAAAAAAAAATCTTTGGCAGAGAAATAAATAGTAAAGGAAAAAGAGAATGAAGGGAGATCGTACAGGAAGGAATAGTATAAAGAGAGAAAGAGAAGTTGAAAAATCAGTAAAGTGTGAAGAGGAACAAGAAAATGGGATTTTGGTACTAACCAAAAGCTGTGCATGTACATGTATATGTACTTATAAGCTAAGAAGAAACTCTCAATCTGAAACAGAAACTGAAAGTGGTACCCCACTATTGTCTCACACTCCTCCACTTCATCACCCACTTTCTATTGAATTGAAGCCTTCACTTGTGTTGTATCTGATCTCTTTAAAGTGCAACACACACTTGAACAACTATGAACTCTCTCTATATATATATATCTCTCTCTCTATTTCTATCTCTGCATTAACACAGTCAATTAAGTTGAACTTCAAAACTCAAGTGCACTCTCTCACCACTCACCTTCCACAGACCACACCACCAGCTTTCTCAATTCTCCATTACCCAAAAATATAATTTATTATGATCATTAACGTTAAAGTGAAAAAAGAAAAAGGGTAGATGAAATAAGATCCATTTACAAAGCAACTTTTTTTCTATGGTGACATTGACATATGACGATGTGAATATGATCACATCCTAATCTGAACAAAAGGGTTTTAGAAAGTAATGATAAAATATTGAAGGGATGAAAATGAGTTTTGTCGTGTAATGGTACGTTGAAATGTGCATAGGGATTTGGGATTGCTTTTAAATAAGAGGGCTGCAAGTTTCAACTTCATATCAGACTGTGATGCCTCCTACTCATAGACTTCTGTGTTTCTCTTTAAATGCACTTCTTCTTCATTCTTCACGCGCTTCTTCTCTAACTTTCTTTCTTTCAACACTACTTTCCCTTTCTTCTTATCTTTCTATGATTTTCATTAACTATTTCAACTCTTCACAGATCAAACAGAGGGGAAAAAACATGCAAGATTAACTGTTCTTTCCTCTGTTCTTTGATTATCAGCAGTTTAAATGATTTTGTAGTTTTCATTTCCAAAACTTTAAATAATATTAATTATTTTTATTATTATTATTATCTATATCTCGGTTTTTATTATTATGTAGAAATAAAAATGATAAAATGGAAAGTTTGTGGCAGGGAAATTTATTATTTTCTTTAATGACATGTTTGTTTTCAACGTTAAGAAAAACATGGAGGTGCCCACTTAAGTGAAAAATGTAAAAAATAAAATAAAAATAAGTTTATTTTGTAATTAATAAATATATTTTTAATCACATCTGAAGTGTTTAACATTGTCTTTCAATAAATATGTTTTTTAAATAAGTTTAAAGCAGGAATAATTTGACTTTATTAATTAGAATTATTGACTAACGTAGATTTTAATTAATTAAATTATTGGATAACGTATATTTTAAGTATATTCTTTCATTTTTTCAAGTAGCATCTTCTCTCTTTCTTTTTTTTTTTTAATTATTTACAGAGATTTTCAACTTTGATGACCACATTTTAAATGAAGTTCTAAAATATTATTTAGATATAATCATATGTAATTTTTAGTTGATTTAGAGCAAATTTCCATTCAATTTTTTTTGCAATATCTTGCAGTAAATTTGATTGTGTTAAACTTAGTTAATAAAAATATAAATTGCATATATGAAATAAAAGAGAAACAAATTATATTATAAATGATTGAAAGAAAATATTGAAGATAGAATACGAATTCAAATTCAGGAAGAAAACAAACATATAAATAATAGAGAATTTAGAGAAAAAATAAAGGAGGCTTGAGAGTTGTATAACCCACTCTAAATTTTTTATTTTATTTTTTATATAGAAGGCTAAACTTTTTTAATTGATTATTTTGAAATTTTACAATGAATTAAGATTATATGTAATTAAAATTTTATTATTCAATATTTGTAATAGGATGATACACAATATGATTTTTGAGTTTCAATTTTTGTTATTGGAACTTTTTTAACGCATTTAATTAAAATTCTTATTTAATTTGCATTATTTTGAAAAAATTTATTTGTTTGAATTTAAATGATTGAAATTTAACTTTTATATTAATTAAGTGGAATAATTAAAATAATTTAATTAAACCAATCAATGTTAAAATATAATTAATATTTATATTAATTAAGAAAAATAACTTATGTTATTTAATTATAACAGTAATATCTAAAATAATTCAAAATGAATTTCTTGAAACATGTATAAAAATGAAAATTTATTAAAGATAAAATCTCAATCAATTTTAAAAGTATTTGTGAATAGTACTACTAATATTTTTTTGGTAATGTCTACATTAGTCTTGGTAATGACAAAAAATATAGATATAAGTATGACTCTAATAATAATATTTGACTTTTTAAGTCGAATATTATGTCTTTGTTGTTGCGTTCATAATAAGATATATTTAACTTATTTTGATATTTTAATTTAAAATTTGCGATTATAATTTTTTTATTGTTATTTATCATTAAAAAGAAAGATATTCTTTCATATCTAAATTTTTTAATATTATATTTTACTTAAAAAAAAAGCATACATTTAATACTATTTAGTATTAACATTGGAAATAGGACTGTCTAGAAGTTTGTACTTCAAATACGAAATTATGTGTAGTCATACTTGCACTCATTTTGCTCTACTGTGGTCCACACTCACTAATTTAAATAAAATAATTAAATTTAATTAATTTTTGTTTTTTACTCAGTCACTTATTTATAATCTAATTTAATATGTGGTATTTGTTGGATAAGTTTTTTTAATCTATTAAATACCTTTCTAGTTTCATAGATAATTGTGGGGTCGTTAACCATTATGTCAATCTTAATTATTTTTTTAATGTTTGCATGTGAGTTGAGATAAATTAGTATCAAATAAATAAATAAATAAAAGTGCATTTGCTGTCTTAAAACATATAAAATAATTTAATACGTATCAGGTAAGTCTATTACTAAATCTTTTAAACCATTTATAACTTTTTAAATGATTTATTAATATATAACTTTTAAATTAATAGTGTACCACTTTTAGGTTCATGAACAACTTCTGCATGGATATTCATTGTTTATATTCAATTTGTATAGAAAGGAATCAAAAATACAAAACAATGTTCTTCATATATGGATGGCCAAAATGCAAGTAAGTATGCAAATAAGATAAATATGAACTAAAGTGATTTAATAATTTAAAATAAAAATAAATATGAAGAAAAAAATACAGCAAATATGCATAAACACATGGTGGTACTTAATTTAAAAGGTAAATTGCTACCTGTTTAATCAATTTAAATATTTCACTTCACATGGAAACAAGTTTAAATAATAATTTTGAATATAAATTTATTAACCGCAAGTACAATAAAAACATTGATGAAAAACACACGCGCAAAAGCAACACACATAATCATGAATCTACTATAAAAAATAAACATCATACCGGATTTAAATAGATATTTTATTACAATTTTATTACTATCACAAATATCTCTTAAATAGATATTATAGAAGGGACACAATAATTAAGTCCGCTCACTAAAAGATAATGTCTTGTCAGCCTAATCCAATTGGTCATGACTTCACATTCAATAAACATATTATATATAATATATAGTGCGGTTTAGACTTTAAGTCCGTTGAGATTATATTGCTAAAATCAATTACTGTATTTGAAATATTATCCGCTTTAAAATTCGGAATTTCATGACGATTTTATCTTTAAAAAATATTTTAATTGGTTAAAAGAAAAAATATATCTAAAATATCTTTATAAGACATATAAAAAAAAATACCAAACAAAATATATAAGTGAGACAAATTTATATTATAAGGAAGGACATAATTTTGTGATGTCTTAGAAAAAATTAGTACCCATAAGAGTTGGCAGCTAATCATGGTGTCCTATATTCATATTTAATACTAGTTTTGATGGTAACCAAAGATTATGATAAATTACCAAAACTTTAACAATATTTTAAATTTATTTTTGGAAGGTGCTTGTCCTTTTCATTTACTTATAATAGAATGTTGGTTTTCTTTAAGATTTATATTTGAGTGGAAGACAATTGCAACTTATGTTTCATAAGATAAATTAAAAAAAGTTATTCTGTACAACATATTATGTTGCATTACCTTACAATATATTGTATTACAGAAAGTAGATATAATGGAAGCATGATCTGCAGCAACATCTATAAACTTGTTTGATAAAGAGGAATTGCAAGAAAACGTGAGAAAGGGAAAGATTTTGAAAATTTATCTCATTTGGGGCTGTTTCTTTCTGCACCTCCATATATTCTTCTCTCACCTCCATAAAATTTTTATATTTCCAAAAATATTCTTCTATAATATTCTGATTATGTAATCTGAAAGTATTTTTTCAAATTTATAATTAGCTTTCGGATTACATAATCTAAAAAAACTTTTTTTTTCAGATGCATGATTAGTTTTCGGATTATGTAATCCGAAAGTCTTTTTTAGCTTTCGGATTACATAATCCAAAAGTCTTTTTTCAAATGCGTGTCCGAATTTAATAATCCAGAAATTAAGTATTTTTCACATTTTGTATGGAGTGGGAGAAGAACTTATGGAGTAAAGGAAAAAACATTCCTCATTTGGTTGTGCAGATAAAAAACAAGAGAAGAAAAATATTCAAAGATTCACATTTGTAAATTTCTTCCTCAGAACAAACAGTTGCGAATTTCAACCTTACTAATATCTCCCACTCAAAAATAATCGATCATTGTTGTTAAACAATTGTCACATAGCATATTATATGAATACTACTCATTAAAATTTGATATAATCAAATTAACATAAATCCTTTATTTCCGTTTCTTTTTTTTTTCTTCAACTAAATATTTCTCACTTATTTTTCTCTTACATACTTTCATCCATTTTTGTCTATATTTTGCATCAAACAAGACATACTTTATTAATATTTACATATGGCTCCATTATATTTATTATAATAAATAAACTAAAATAAAAAAATTAACTCAATTTTCATTAATCTTTCAATTTTTTCTGCAATTCAAACAATTCTACTTTTCTGCTGCTTTTTATTCATTTTCTTTTCCATTCGCCATCTTTCCATCACCAAATTCAAGTTGAGGTTTATTTTTGAGGAGGTTCTAAAGCAAAAAAGGCAATTTCAAGTTCACACTAAATGATTAAAGCTATGTTTGAGACAACTTTAACTCCAAAATTACGTTTGCACAAGAAACCCACCCCGTATTAGAAGTGCATACAAAATGTACGGTAATTCAAAGATGCATCATTTCCATCAATCAAACAAGCATATGAAACTCATAACCTAATGATTGTAGACATGACTAAAGGTCAAAAGAATGGTAGTAATTAAACTAGGGAAGACACACATTAAAGTAAAAGTTGCACAATAATAATAATAATAGTAAGGGCGAAATGTCAATCTGAATATTACATGACAGAAAACTGAGAAATCCCAGAAGATGTATGAGAGTATAACAGAAATAAACTTGTATCCCATAATAAGTCAGCTTCCCAGAATTACCAAACTCTCATGGAAATTCTCCCACAAACTGCAGATATTCTTATCTTTTGAAATTCTTTAAGCCATCACATGGTTCATTCTTTTCAGGCAAAGATCCAAATACCAGGGAATGCAGCCCACTAGGCTGTCAATAATCCCGTCCCTTATACGGCATCTCCTGTAAAAAAATTGGAAGATTGAGTTTCCAAAATACTGACCATAGAAGTTATCTTGGAAGCAAGTCAAGGAGCTAAGTTTGTTCAAATGCAGATCAAATGTCTAAATGATGAAAAGTCCTTCTCCGTGTCTCTTACAAGGAAGGATTTTCAACATCGGCATATATTAAACCATTGAGAGAACTACTTTTATCACGTATCTTTCTCACACTGAGATACACAAAATTAAAAAAATACACAAATGAAACCTTCTAATCAGAGTAATGGAAAAGGGAAAACAATTGTGGAATAAAAACCAGAAAAAGAAATAAAAACTAAAATTTATGAGCAAACATGCGAGTCCTTACAGGTTGGTAACTTGGCACATATAAAACTTGCCTAGGATGACCCATAAGTTGTCCATACTGCAATAAGATTAAAATTTTAAATAGCTGAGACTATCTTTTGACCATTAAGAGTCACCAAAGAGTAACTACGAGTGAAATCCCACCTGTGGTCCATTTGGATGAAAATATGGTTGGGATGGCATTTGTGCCACTTGTGGATTATACATGACAGGTTGTGGCCCTGCAAAAGTAGTTCCAACCTGCAAAACATAAGCAATTTAATCAAACAGAAGTCAGAGGTTACCGAATACAACTTTTCAACCTCACTATGAAAAGATAGGCCAATTTGGCACTTAACCAACAAGTAGAATAATACTATGATTTGCTTAAAATTTTTCTCACCAAACAAACAGTCTCAAAGCATGGTCTGCAGAGATGAGAAACAAGACCAGCAAGTAGTCACTAACATTAATCCTTTTTTACATCCCATAACTAATCAGGAAATTCATGGATTAATAAAATAAGTTGGAGGACCAATCCAACCCAGTAATCATTGAAACGTACACTAGAAGCACCATTCCATTCAATATCGGTTCATGACAACTATTAAAGGAAAAGAAAGAATAGGGTAAATCCCTTGTGTATATTGAACACATAGGGTTATGTTTATATAGGAAAAAGAAACATATGGGCTAAGCCCATTACATAAATATGAGATATCTAACAATATCTATAATATCTCATAATATCAAATAATATCTAATTATATCTAATAATATCTAATTATATCTAATAATATCTAACACTCCCCCTCAAGCTGGTGCATATAGATCATATGTACCCAGCTTGTTACAAATGTAATCAATCCTAGGTCCTCGTAAGGGTTTAGTAAAAATATCTGCTAATTGATTATTTGAATTAACAAACTCAGTCTTGATATCTCCTGATATAATCTTTTCTCGAATGAAATGACAATCAATCTCAATATGTTTTGTCCTTTCATGAAAAACTGGATTTGAGCTAATATGAAGAGCAGCCTGATTATCACATATCAGTGTCATTTGAGTAACCTCTCCAAATTGCAATTCTTTAAGTAACTGTTTAAGCCAAATAAGCTCACAAGTAGCCGAGGCCATAGCTCTATATTCTGCTTCTGCACTAGATCTTGCCACAACACTTTGTTTCTTGCTCTTCCAAGAGATCAAGTTATCACCAATGGAGACACAATAACCAGAAGTTGACCTTCTATCAGATGGAGATCCTGCCCAATCAGCATCTGAATAACAAACGACTTTAGTATGGTTATTATGACCATATAACAAACCTTTTCCAGGAGAGCCTTTAATGTACTTCACTATACGAATGACTGCATTCCAATGATCTTCACATGGAGAATTAAGAAATTGACTCACCACACTGACTGCAAAGGAAATATCAGGACGAGTAACAGTGAGATAGTTCAATCTTCCAACTAATCTCCTGTACTTCTCAGGATCTGAAAGAGGCTCCCCCTGATTGGGTAGAAGCTTGACGTTGGGATCCATGGGAGTATCAACAGATTTCGAATTCATCAACCCAATTTCCTCCAAAATATCTAATGCGTATTTTCTTTGAGAGATAACAATACCAGTATTGGATTGTGCTACCTCAATCCCCAAGAAATATCTGAGTTTGCCTAGATCTTTGGTCTGAAAGTGTTGACAAAGGTGTTGTTTTACTTGTGAGATGCCATGGTGATCACTGCCTGTAAGAACAATGTCATCAACATATACTACAAGATAGATACACCCAGCACTCGAGTGACGATAAAAAACTGAATGATCGCCTTCACTGCGAGTCATACCAAATTGTTGAACAACATTGCTAAATTTTCCAAACCAAGCCCTAGGAGACTGCTTGAGGCCATATAAGGATTTGCGAAGACGACATACCAATCCAGAAGACTCCCCCTGAGCAACAAAACCGGGAGGTTGCTCCATATAAATTTCTTCCTGCAAATCCCCATTAAGAAAAGCATTTTTAACATCCAGTTGATAAAGAGGCCATTGTTGAAGAGCAGCCATAGCTATGAATAAGCGAACAGAGGCCATCTTTGCTACTGGAGAAAAAGTATCACCATAGTCTAAACCAAAAATTTGGGTATAACCCTTAGCCACAAGACGAGCTTTGAGACGATCAATAGTACCATCAGGACCAACTTTGATAGCAAAAATCCACCTGCAACCAACAACAGATTTCCTAGATGGTAAAGGAACAAGTTCCCAAGTTCCATTATTCTGAAGCGCATTCATTTCATCAAGCATGGCCTGACGCCAACCAGGATGGGCTAAGGCATCACCTACAGATTTTGGAATGGATACAGAAGAAATAGACGAAAGGCAGGTATAAAAGGGTTGAGATAGTCTATGGTAACTCAAAGCAGTATAATGTGGAGAGGGATTACGAGTAGAACGTATACCTTTACGGATAGCAATAGGAAGATCAGGTTCAACAGTCGGAGGTTCAACTATAGGAGCCGGAGGGGGATGAGGTGTTGGCACCAGAATAGAGTCTGCTGATGGACGATGAGACGGTTGACGACGACTATACACCTGAAGAGTTGGTGGCGGTGGTGAATTGTTAGGTGCACTAGGCACAACAAGAGGAATATTTACTTGATTAGATGAAGAAATTGAAGGAGAAGGACAAGACTTAAAGTAAAGGGAAGATTCACTGAAGGTGACATCTGCTGAAATAAAATAACGGTTTAAAGACGGTGAGAAACATTTATATCCTTTTTGTGATCTAGTGAACCCTAAAAAGACACATTTGTGTGACTTAGGAGATAATTTATCAAGACCAGGACTAAAATTATGAACAAAACATGTGGACCCAAAAACTTTGGGAGGTAAAGAGTGGAGAGGGTCATGTGGAAATAAAATAGAATGAGGAATTTTGTTATCTAAAACTGAAGATGGCATGCGATTAATGAGATAACATGCACTAAGAACAGCATCACCCCAAAAACGCTGAGGAACATCACCATGGATTAAAATAGTACGAGTTGTTTCAACAAGATGTCTATTCTTGCGCTCAGCTACCCCATTTTGTTGAGGTGTATAAGCACATGAAGTTTGATGAAGAATACCATGAGAAGCCATAAAATTTTTAAAAGGATGAGAAAGATACTCACGTCCATTATCACTGCGCAAAATTCGGATGGAAATTCCAAATTGATTTTTAATTTCATTGTAAAATATTTGAAATATAGAAAACAACTCAGAACGGTTTTTCATTAAAAATACCCAAGTACATCTTGAATAATCATCAATAAAAGTAACAAAATACTGAAATCCTAAATTAGACTTAATACGACTTGGTCCCCAAATGTCAGAGTGAACTAAGGCAAAAGGAGATGAAGCACGTTGTGAGACACTACGAGGAAAAGAACTACGAATGTGTTTCCCTAACTGACACGACTCACACGATAAAGTAGACACATTAGACAAACTTGGAACAAGCTGTTGCATCTTGGCAAGACTAGGATGACCCAACCGAGCATGAATGAGAGATGGAGAATCCATAATTGCGCCAACATGTGCAGAGATCTGTAGTTGATAAAGTCCATGAGACTCACATCCGGTGCCAATCATCCGTCCCGAACTCCGGTCCTGTAAAGTAACAGAATCTTTGGTAAAAGAAATAACACAGTCAAGGGAACGAGTGAGACGACTAATGGATAATAAGTTAAATGGAGACCCAGGGACATAAAGAACATTATCAATAGATAAAGATGAAAAAAGATTAATAGTACCAACACCATGTGATGGTACCCTATATCCATTGGCCATGGTAACTGAAGGTAAATAACCCGTAGTAGATAGGGAAGAGAAAAAAGATTTATTACCAGTAATGTGATCAGTGGCACCTGAATCTAGAACCCAAGGGCCATGGGAAGTGGAGTGAGTGAGGCCAACAAAAGATGTACCTGAATGTGCAACAGAAGCCGTGGAACTAGGGTTCTGACGATCCTCATACCATTTAAGAAATTCATTGAAAATAGCAGGCTGGCTTGGGGTATCAATTGAAGTATGGTCCATGGTAGAAGGTTGCACAGGGGCAATTTGAGCAACCGCAACAGATCTAGGAGGACGACCATGTAAGGCATAACATCTGTCAATTTTGTGGCCAAGTTTGCCACAATGGTCACACTTGTGACGCCCTTTGCCCGGCTTGTGAGGGCGAGTACGATCATTATGCTGAGATACTAAAGCAGAAGAGTCATCAACATGAGACGTTATATCAGCGGTGTGTTTACCTGGCACGCGCAAAAGGGTAGAACAAGTGGAAGTAAAATTGGGCACAATAGGAGATCCCAAAATTTGATCACGAACGTGAGAATAATCATCAGGAAGACCATGTAAACCCAATAACATGAAGAACTTGGATCTTTGTTCTAGTTCTTGAGAAGGAGTAGAGGCAGGAGGTAATAACTCATTAAAATCATGAAGAAGAGCATGAAGTTTACCTAGATATTCTGCCATTGTACCATCAAGACGTTTGGGAGCAACAATTGTGAGAAGATTTTGACACACACCATAAAGACGTTGAGTATCATTGGTGTATAATAATTTTGCTTGTTCCCAAACTTCTGAACATGTTTCATAGGTACGAAAAATTTGTTTTAAAGATGAGTGAATGGTCGATTTGATAACAATGCATAATTGAGCATCAATTTTCGACCAACGAACAACCTCATTTTCAGGAAGAGTAGGATGAGTAAGATGATCAACATAACCTTGACTCTTAAGCCATAATTTAATATCTGATGCCCAAGTGTCATAATTGGTTCCATCCAATTTGTCAATGGAAAGATGAACATTGACGTAATTAGTATAAATAGATGAATCCGGCATAATGACTGAAGAAGAAGCCATAGTGGCAGCGGAAGCGGAAGAAGCCATAAAAGATAAGGACAAATCCAGTCACCGGTTAATTGGCGGGAGCAACAAAGATGAAGGCTCCGACAGCGATTCCGGCGGCGTCTCCGGCGAAGGTCCGGTGAAGGTCCGGCGAAGGTCCGGCGAAGTTCCGGCGAAGGTCCGGCGAAGGTCCGGTGAAGGTTCGGCGAGACAGTGGGGGTGGTGGCTGGAAAATTCCAGTGAATAGTGGATTCACCAATAAAAATTGAACCCTAAACCCTAACCTTATGCTCTAGATACCATATTAAAGGAAAAGAAAGAATAGGGTAAATCCCTTGTGTATATTGAACACATAGGGTTATGTTTATATAGGAAAAAGAAACATATGGGCTAAGCCCATTACATAAATATGAGATATCTAACAATATCTATAATATCTCATAATATCAAATAATATCTAATTATATCTAATAATATCTAATTATATCTAATAATATCTAACAACAACAAACAGAAATATTGTTAGACCTAGGCAATCAATATAAATAATACATACACTGAACGCCTAGAAGAAAACCTTATAAAAGAACACGGTGAAAATATGAAACAATAACTACAATAGTATAGTACATAATTTCCTGATTGCAGAGGGACAATAACATCCCATTAAATACTTACTCCAATACCCATGGGCATGGCTGGCATATTTGGTACGGTAGATACAGTAGCAGGGTAATAGAAGGAACCATCAGACACTGGGGAGCGGGGCCTAGCATGTGCTTGGGATGGCATAAAACTCTTTGCATTAGGGTTGAGTTTGAACTCCTGAATACAACAACAAATGGGAAGCTCTGAGAAATGACAATTATATAAAAAGAAATAAATTGTGTCTACCTTAAAATAAATTATCAGCAGTCGTAGGTGCAATTTCCAACTTTATAAGGTCAATCTTGCACTTTCTCACCTTGGCATAGGGATTCAGAGTTGACTTCTCCGAAGACAGGGAACCAACCGAAGAACTCGGTGATAGACCAGGACCAGAGGTTGATGTACCTAGTCTTCCACGTGCAATTACAGACTTTGTTTCCCCAACCGACACATTTTCTTCAGGAGTCTTCAATAAAATATGATTAGAAGATAACCCCCCTTCATCAGAACCATCTTTCTTAGACTCCAGTGATGACCGTAAATCTGCATTAAAAATTGCCAAGATCAGAGAAATATAATACATTATAAAAGAACAAATCAATGAAAAGAAATTTCAACTGCAGGGGAGAGCTTCAATTCAGAAGCATTATCAAATCAAGTACTGGCAAAAGGCTTTAATACTTCCTTCATAATAAACAGAACAATCACTTAAATGACAGTAGTTAGGTTACATCCACATTAGTTTCAGGCACAGTGCTTTCGATCTAATCAATTCGGGGAGCTGAGAAAGAAACTACACAAACCCTGAGATTTTGACAGTTGGACATCCTGAGCTTGCTGCATCAATTAACAGTAAAAAAATAAAGAAAAAGAGAAAGATGAGATTTAAGATTTTATAGCTATCTCGAGTGAGATATTTGAGCAGATACGATATGAGAGTTGTAACTCTGACTCACTATCCAATTTTCTTCCACAGTATTATCATTGGCTCCATGAAGGTTATTAGCTGAGTTCTCCTGAATCCTGTCAGTTGGATTTAAGAATTATGATAATGTTGGCTTTTATGTTTCAAAAGCCCCTTGAGCAGAGAGATTACAATAATTACTATGAATAAAATAATTATATAAAGAGAACTGAAAAAATAAAAAGAAAAAAATCAACAAATACCTGCTTTCACCATCTGAAAATGAGCAACTCTGGGCAGGGTGTTCAGATGCTAACTGCTTAGCATGATCATTAGAACCAGAACGACATAAATCCATACCACTTCTTAACTGGGATAATTCGGAGTGATCCTGAGAATTAAAGCAAAAGAAATAACAAGCTAAATATAGGAAATTAAGTAATTACTTTATAAGGAACAAGGGAGGAGAAAGCAAGAGTATGAATAAAAAGGAACATCTTATTACTTTGTTTTGGACACAATTTACAAAATTTGTGATATGTTTAAATGTTAAACTTGTACTTATTTCAAAAACAGGAGACTGAAACATTTAGCACACTTCCAAGCAGAAATTATACACAAAAATTATCATAACTCAGTACTAAAACAAGAGTTGCAACATTGAAACGTCGCCTTCCCCCATCTTAGGCTGGAATTTAAGATATTAACACACCCAAAATTGGATTTGGATATACTGTGTTTGTCAAAACCAAGATCCTTAAGGTTTGGGTGGGGTGAGGATGAAAGATCATGACTAGGTGCTTGAAACACAAGTACTGAAAAATATAACAGGGCTTTCTACATATAAAATACAACAAGTAATTAAAACATGTAATATAATACCACCAAATATCAAGCGAGAATTTCAGGTATTTATTTCAAAGTTATTGCATTGTCTTGTTGAAATTTAAATTTGATAGTGATTATGGAAAGGAAGGAAAAAATAGCAGAAAGATAACAGAAGAGGTTAATTCAAATGAAGGCCCAGAACAAACTCAGTTCATGGGTTTCAGAAACCAAAAGAAGAAACAAGATACACACCAAAGTGATCTGTGATCCAAGTGAGAGGGAAGTTGAGAATTAAGAGACAAAGAGGTTGGGTGTTTGAGATAGAGAAGAGGAAATTTGAATGATTCAGAGAGGTCAAGACAAAGGAGATGTAGGAATTTCAGATCTCTCAGAAGAAAGTTGCGGTCTTTCAACCCATCACCGCAAGGCTCACCCAGCTCACCAAACTCAAATGATTCAATGGTTCCGGCATGTCTACCCAGGGTTGCAACCCCAATCTTGCAGTTTAACAATACTCAATACAGGCAGGATCATGTGACCCCTCCAAGTAAGGTCACGATAATGTTGACAGCAATAGGATAGGATACTGTTTAATGGTGTTCCCAAGTTAAAACGAGTGTGTTTCCAAGGCCTAGAACACACTCCTGTCAGAGATGTGTGTGCAAATGGTGATTAAGAAAAATATAGATTCATATTTATTATAATTGAGACAAACGGTTTTCACCATACAGGAAAACTGAAGTAAAAGCACTGAGAAGAAAATGTCATCCAGTTATCTCACTCATAATTTGAAGCCAAGGGGGAAAGTTAGAGGTAAAATAATTACTATAAAATTCCCATAACAGATAAATCCTTTACGCAGAAACATGATTAGCCTCCCAAACAGCTAACACACTCTTCCCGATATAACACTCGTACCCTAGTATTCAGTACAAGATAGGACACCAGTAACATTCAAAGTGACAAATGATTTAAAGTATAGTCTAACTAAAATATAATACATATATAACTGGTTGAGGAGGTACCACAGAGGAGAAATTTGCCAATTTTTGAGCTCCATTATTGCCTTTAACTTCACCTGGTCTCTTGATGACTAAACCATAAATATTATCAAACCTTTCAGAATTGTGTGAATCCGAATCCAACAACTTATCCTCATTTTCGTCATATCCACTATCATCAACAGTGTTACCCCTATAGACTGAAGAGAATCTGGTTTCTTCATCAATATCAAAGTTATGGTAAAGGCCTCTTTCCTGTTGATAAAAATCAGTTTGAGGAATCCAAATAGATAATTAAATAAAATGTTACACAAATTCACAAAAGGAGAAAAAAGCCATTGAAGCCACACCAACCTCTGCTAGATGGAGATCTTGGGTTTCCTCACCCTCAATTTCTCTTGCAATTCTTAAAGCTTGCTTTTCCAACTCTCTTGTCTGCGGCCCTTTTTCAAGTTTTGTTGTATATAACTCCTCATTGAATGTGCTTTTTACACCGAATAACATTTTGTTCGTTTCAAACTGATCCCATCCCCTAAAAAAATACAAAAATAATTGTTAATGTAAGAAACAAAACAGAAGATCTGTTAAGAATTGTAACCTGAATGTAAAAAATGGTAGTAGAGACGTAATTGAGCCTGATCTTTTTAAGTAAAGACCTAGCACAAAATTCTTATTTCCATTTTGCTATATCAGAATAGTTCATTATGCCAATATATTTTCAATAATTCAACCAGGAACATTTCTTAGCTTCCATAATATCTCTTAAACATCTACTATTTGTGTCTTAGATCATATTTTTAATAAACACTTGAATTTAGAGATGGCTACAAGTATATATATATATATATATATATACATATATTTTATAAAGATGAGTACAAGTATATCTCAAAGAGGAAGGCTACAACCTATGTTCCTTAACCTAAAGCTAGGTAGACCAAAAAACAACTTTTATATAAGCTGTACAACAAAACAATATCATATATTTCAACACTCCCCCTCATGTTGAAGTATATACAAAGCTAGGAACGTATAAATTGAATTATAGGCTCTCTTGATATATAGTCATAGATCTATATTCAACTCCTGCACTAGATCTGGCAACAACAATTTGTTTCTAACTCTTCCAAGAAATAATATTCCCTCCAATGAATACACAACATCATGTGGTGGACCTCCTATCACTGGGACAGTAAACCCAATCTGCATCAATATACTCTAAGATTTGAGTATTTCCCTTGTCCTCACAAACTATTGTTGTCGTGGAGCCTTTTTGACATATTAGAGAATGTGAATCATAGCATTCCAATGGTCAATGCCACGATTATGCACGAATTGACTAACAACTCCAATTGCACAAGTGATACAAGGTTTTGTAATAGTGAGATATATAAGACAACATTTTCTTTGTTAAACTACAACATCTTCCTATGATTGAACCACTTCAATACCAAGAAAGAATTTCAAATAGTCAAGATCTTTGGTCTGAAAGTGACTGACTAAGTGTTCTTTTAGTTGGGAAATCTGAGTAGCATCATTTCCTGTTCTAATTATATCATCAACATAAATCGTGAACACACTTCTTAGGGGAAGTATGTATGACAATAGAAAACTGAATAATCTGTCTCACTCCATAGATTTGCACAATATGACTAAATTTACCAAACCAAGCGCTAGGTGATTGATTCAATCCATAGAGAGAATGATGTATTTACAAATTCAAGAGATCACTGCATGTAAATCTCTTCCTCAAGGTCACCATGAAGGAAGTCGTTTTTAATGTCAAGTCGGTGAAGTGGCTAATGATGAATAGCAACCAGAGCAATTAAACTGTGTTGATACCGAGCTTTAAGGCAGTCAACTTCCTAGTAGGCCCTACTTTTAACATCAGACACTCATCAACAACCAATAGTCTTGGTCAAGGTGTGTGTGAAGGACTTCGCATGAAGATCATACTTGATGACCTTGAAATAAAGATTAACATCCTTATGCAACTCTACTGTCAGCCATAAGCATTATATATAATCCAATCCAACACTATAGTACCAAACATACTAAAATTAATAGTCACTTCATCAAAGATAATCTTAACAGGGGCCTAGTGGTTACAACCGGTGCCTCTAATGGGTTTTAGATAGCAAACATTTACCACTAAAAGACTTCCTCATGACAGATTTCAGGATATTCTACAGCAGCTTGAACTTTTGCTACATGTGAAAGCATATCATGGTAGCCACTAAAGAGCAAGGTCAAAGAACCGTGACAAGTCTTATGGGTCGAGCAAAGTCACTCGGTGGCTGGAGGGTGGCACATGGGCTTCACACGCCTGGCTTTCAGCATGTGACTAGGAGAATTAGTCACACCAAATTTGGTGCTTGCCAAAGATAAAGGCAGTGGCTGATGACAAAGGACAACTAAAAGGAAATGACGAGCACTAGTTGGCATTGCTCGTCATGACGAGTAAGACCACATGCTTGTCAAAGAAAAAGAAAACTGAAAGGGTATGTTCCTAGACCTAAAGCTAGGTACATCCAAAAACAATAAGCCTATATGTAAACTGTAAAAGGTTCATACTACAGTTTCTGAGCCAACTTAAAGAACAACAGAGGAGACTGATGAGCATGCATCTGGGTGTCAAGCCTTCAAGGCAAAAAAAACAATTCTGTTTCAGAAAAAAACAGCCTAGTGCTATAAAGTGTGTTTGTGTGGGATCCACAGAAAGTAACCCATCATTCATGAAAGAAAGTTTTTAAGTAAAACAAGAGAAATATGAAAACACCTATTCCAAGGGCCATCAAAGATATTTTCCAGTTCAGGGCATTCTGGATCATCTTCATCAGGTACCCATCGCTGTAATTCTCTGCCTGTCTCAACATGTCGAGATTGAGATATTACTGAATCAACCATGATCTCATGATGCATGTCATCATAGTGAGGTGCACTAGTTTGGCCATCTCTGAAAACAGAAACATCCTGCCAAAATGACGAAGAAAGAAACAATTTCAGGAAACAGATTGACAGCATGTTCAATGCAACTTCACCTAATCCTGAAGAGCTGAACTTTCCCAACACCATTCATTACTATATCGATTCATTTTTTTGTTAGTTTGTTTTTAAACAACATAGAATTTAAACTTGAATTACTATCATGATTTTCTCAGCACACAGCAAATATATGAAAGACAGCAACCTTTGCTATAACTTGTACAAGGTCATTGGAAGGTATAATTAAAGTCTTAGAAGGAGCTTTGCTGAAAGATTCTACACGAAATCTCTGTCCTTGCAAGGAGCCATCCTTTGTCAAACAAGCCATTTTCAAAATGATTCCTAAAAGAACAGTAATGAGTAGCAAAATATGACAAATTTTATACGATCTATAAATATATTAATAAAACTAGAAGCTGCAATATATTAACTAAAACAAAGAAAAATATCACTGTCCTCAATATAAAAAGAATTAATCACACAAGCATAACGAAACATACCATAATCTTTGTCAGTATTTGTTGCATGAAATATTCCAGAGTATATAGATCCGTTTTTCACCTGGGCTTCCACATGCTGCCCAATAAGGCATGATGTTAAATATACTAGTCGATCATGTGAAGGACTCCCATAACTACCACCTTTATTGTCAGACACTACACCTGTAACCATAAATATCAGCAAAGTATCAAGTAAAATAGAAAATAATAAAAAAGTCAGATCTGAAGTTCACCTGTACTAGGTAATCTGCTGCTGGCATTTGACTTTCCAGAGGGGATCTTATAATCAGACTTAGTTGCCCCCTCTTTCTCAGATTTTCGACGGATGTATCCATTAGATGATTTAGGCTGCCCAATTTGTTCCAAATTCATCCTCACCCACAGCCCTAGTTCCACTAACCTAGAACACTTATGAAGTCAATTTTCAAGACTTCATTTTATAAAAAGATGGTAAAGAAAGGGTACACACATATATTCATAAAACAAAAATCTACAAAGACTAAACAAACATTACAATGCAAAAGCGTATGAAATAAAATAACCACAGAGAATATATGCAATCCAGACACTTTATATAACACAGGTACAATAGAACACTTAAAAATTCATGATACAGACTATTTATGTTAACATGAATTGGAAAAAAAAAACACTCTACCCAAATGCACAATATTTGAAAAGAGACATGGATAGTTTCTAATTAATACATGATTTCATCCGTGGATGATAATCAAAATTGATAAAAGAAAGGGAAAAGAAAAATACTAGTAGAGTAGTGATCATTTTTATAATTATCAAGCAAAAATAGTTGCATGTCATTCCTTTGCCCATATCACAATATATTCCCTCCCCTATCAACATGCACAAGAATTACATATGTTTCCCTATCTATGTTAGAATGTCCAAAAGGGCATCATTAGTCTTACTCAAAATAAGTCTTGACTATATAATTGTCTATTATTTACTATAGCATTAAGGATACAAAGGAGAAGATATAGAAATATTTAATTTTAGTCCTGCGAGGACTTTTTCGGTGGTCAAGATATGATAGGATATAAATATAAATTAAAAACATGATAGGATAAACATTAATAATATTCAATGTTTGATGCAAATCATGATTGACCAGAAAACAATATCTTGCAATGGTGGTGACAATGCTCTTGATGATAGTGGTAGTGATGGCAGTAATGAGATGTTAGCAACAATGATAGCAGCAACATTATTGGTGATAATAATGACAGTGGTAATATCAAGATGATAGTGATGATGGCAGTGGCGATGAAGGAGAGAGTGATAACAACAATGGTGGTAGTTAACATAACAATGATGCTAATGGTTAACAATAATGACAACATAAGTAGTGACATTAATGGCGGTGATGGTGACAATGTATTGATAGTTGCTATGATGAAGATTATGTGATGATAGTGATGATCAAAATGATAATGATGGTTACAATGATGTGACAATGGTAGAAGTGGTACCAAAAGTTTTGACAACAATGGTGAAATGGTGGTAGTTGTTGTGACGGAAATGATGATGATAGTGGAAACTATATATATGGGGTGGTGGTGGCAACAACAAAGATTGTAGTGGTCACAGGGACGACAATGAAAACAGTGGTAAAAGGGGTGGCAATGACAACTAGGATGGTCATGACAAGGGTACTGATGATGATACTGGTTGTAATGAAGGGGGTAGTGTGAGAGTAGGAGCAAGGTCAACTATCCTATCTTATTATAACTCAGCTTCCCTTACACAAGTAGGATAGGAAAAATAATCAAGTAAGGAGATCATATCATGCCAATGTAGCAACCAAGAACGGGAGGATATTTATCCTTTCCTATCCTATTATGTCCTAGAACACCAAACGACCCTTAAAGTATTGAATTGTATACCACACATATGAGTAACTTTTAAAAAAAAATAAAACACATAAAAATATGTATAATAACATATAATACATATATATATATATATATATAGAGAGAGAGAGAGAGAGAGAGAGATGTTAGAGATCTTACACCAACTAGAAATATGATCATATTATAGCATATAAGTGGATGCAAACATGACTTTCAATTTTGCGAAGTTGAGTTCAACTTAAAGTTTACTTTCTAAAATAGTAAGAGTTTATCCTAGCAAGGATTTTGGGACATATTGTCTCCCCCACTATTAGACCACCACCTTCAATTATCTAATCTCACACTCGGGATGTATATTCCTCTGCCTGGGTGTATTGAAAATCCTACATTGACTAAAGACATAGTCATGTTATAACATATAAACAAGTACGAACCTCACCTTAGAAACATATAAATAAATACAAACCTCTTCTTAGTAACGAGTTTTGTGAGTGTGTTTGGGGGGAGCTGTGTGTTTTCCTTTTACCAGCAAAAAAAACTGTATTTGTCTTAATCCAAAATATCCAAAGCCCCAGTGACTCTGAAAACACACCATTTTACTCCTCAAACTCCAGATCCCTTTACTTTGTTATAGGTCAATCTTGTCCGAGCAAAATCAACCTTCAAAACTAAAAACCCAAAAATCATTCCACTATTACTAAACCTAAAACATAGCGTGGAAATTAGAACCTCAATGCCCTCGACATAACACCAACTACCAACATCGAGGTCTTCAAAATTTCAAACAACACCTCCAACAGTTGACTACAAAGCCTAGGGTAGCAGAGCCATAATTTTTTCTTCGTAATGAAGCTTCGTTTTCACTTTTCCTTAAACTTGATCAATTTCCCACTCCTCTCCCTCTTCAATTAGAAACTTAATCAACCAATTAAATTTTTTACCGGTGCATTGAGGAACGAACAAATGCACGAGAAATTTCGCCATCCAGGAATGAAGCGAATGCAGATATTGTTGATTTTGAAATTGAAATTACAGACGAAACAAAAAGAGTGGTGTTGGTAGGTTTGACAGAATTGGAAAAGAGAAAACGATACCTGCGATCAGAATAAGAATCGCGTTGAAGGGTGTGGGGCTAGGGATGAAAACGACGTCGCAGCGACGGAAAGAGAATCAGAATCAGAGTTCTTCTTCCTTTGGGTTTCAAAGGCGTGGAGAGAACAGAGAAAAAAAATTGAAAAGAAACTAACCATAAAGCTTCAAAGCACTTAACAATTTTTGCGAGGGTAAACAATTAATTAATTAACGTAAACCATTAGAGATAATTGTAAATTACGATCGTTAATTCATCTCTTAAAAACTATCATTCATTAGGAGTCAAGATAAAGTCAATTATCATTCTATCCCCTCGTGTATGCCAATTCTCAATGCCATTTTTTTTATTTTAATATATTAAATTAAATATGTTTTTGGTGTCTCTTTAGTAAAATAAATTTTAGTATGAAAATAATTGGAATATATCCTTCAATATTTAGTTATAGTGGACCTACAATCAAAATAATAACAAATTTTTGAAAAAAAACTAACAATCATTTTATATATAAAATTATCTATTATAATTATTTTCATACTACATATAACTTAATAGTCTAAAGTTTGAAACAGGGAGTAAAACAAATTCCGTGTTATAATACAATGACAAAAAATAATTTTATGTTATAGTATAAGAAGAAGAAAAATATATTTTATCTTTTTTAAATAAAATTTAGAGAGAAAAATGCACTAAAATTATGATTAAATGCTAAACATTTTCTAAAAAAAATGTTTATTTCACTTCACTCTCTATAAAAAAAAAATCACTTTCTTCTTTATCAAAAACTTTTCACTCTTAATTGTGATTGCTTAAACTCTTATATATAAGTTATAATATTAATGTATCTCAAGTCTCTTTTTTTTTCTCACATCATTTTCTCTTAGAGAGAGACAAAACTGTCATTCTTACTTTTTTCATTTTCTCTTTTTTGTAGATATGTACTCTTATTTTTTTCTATGGTTTTTACACCTGCATTACAACACCCACTCAACCAGTTAGTGTGTATTGAGAAACCTAAAATTCTAGACTAAGCAAAAAGTGAAACCTAAAATTATAGAGTAAGCAAAAGTGTATGAAATGATGACAAAACACTTTCTTCTTTTTTTTTCTTTTTTTTTTTACCAATCTTCAATTAATTTGTTTCCAACGCGCTCTCTTCTCCCGTTCTCCTATTCTATTTTTTCCACTTTCAAAAGAGTAAGTTTTTTTTATAAAAAAAAAAAATCATAACACACTACAACGGTAAATGCAACCACGTTTTGTTTTGTGCGTTCCGAATTTATAACAATTTGGAGAGGAATTTAAGCTTATTTACATGTTTATGTTTTGTTCAAAGGCTTCCTGGATACAAAGGTGTAGAAGTCATTAATCCAAAGGTTAAAGAAAAGGTAGAGATGTAGAAGAGGAAGCATAAAGAGGAAGATGAAAACAATATGTGTTTATTTATTTATTTTTCTCCTTTGACTCTTTTATGTAAAAGAAAGAGATGACTACTAGAGATATTTTTTCAAGATATTTTCTTTGTTTTTTAAAAGTTGAAAAACAAAAAAAGCATATCAAATATTGAGTGTCTAAGAATTTAGTGAAAAAAAGCACATAAATTGTTCAATTTTGTCCCAAAATTACAAAAATAGGTAAGTTATAAGGTAGAAACATGACTTAAAAAAATTTCTGAAAAAATTGTGCATGCATTACACACATTTTGTGAAAAAACAAAGTGATAAAAAGTTGTCATATTCATGCACGACTTTAACTTTGCTTTACTTTATCTTCTAAAAAAGTTTATTTGTTTTTTGTTTTTAAAAATAGAATAATTATAATTATAAAAAATTTGGAAAAAAATTCAAATAGAGAGTTAGGATTGGGACGCGCTAAGGCTTTGTTTGGATTAGAGGGTGTGAGGAAGTGAAAAGTTGAAGGTGTGGGAGAGTGAAAGTGTGAAGATTTGTAAAGAAAGTTGAATGTGTTTGGATTGAGGTATGTTAGAGTGAATATGTAAGGAAAATTTATTGAAATATGCGAGTGATGTGATGGTTATAAGGATATTTTAAATTATTTTTAATTGTGTAAATTGTAAGATTACAAATTTACCATTGTATATATAAAAAAAAAGAAATAAATGATAATTAATTTTGTGGACATTATATTTAATTAAAAGAAATTAAAGTTTTAATTATAAATAAAATAAAAAATGATGTAAAATTCAAAGAAATAAATTAATAATTTTTTATATTTAAAAATAATTTTATTATTTTCCATTTTATTAATTTAAATTAATTTTGTTAATTAAGTTAATTTATTTAGATAATTTTAATATTATTTATGTTTCTTGAAATTATGTTATATATATATATTTATATACAAAATTATTATTAATAAGGATTTTCATTATTATCATTAACCAAAAAAATATAATCAACAATGCATGCAGGAGAAAAGCAAGGGTTTGCATTGCATGGAGGAGAAAAAGCAAAGGTACATGCGTAACTTCATACGTCACATTCCCTTGGGTAATCTCTCTTTTCTCTTCATCTTTTAGATGATCACATATCCACTCCACTTTCTTTCCATCCCCTCCCTCACCCACATGCAACTATGGAAGCAAACGGGGTGCACGCATACATCTGTCTGTCGTCAACAACCGTACCACTCCCAAAAGCAAACAGAGGCTAAAAGTGAAAGTTACTCAAGATGAGGTAAGGAATTCCATGGACAATATCTAAAGGGGATCAGGGATATCAAATTTTCAAAAAATAATCATTTACTAATATTTTTTATTTTTTAAGTATTTTTTAAACATTTTTGTATATATTTAAGATTTTAGTTTTCGTTTTAGGTTTAAGGTTATGTTTTCATTTTATGATTTAGGTATAGTTTGTACCTGTGCAAGATTAGTGTTTAGCTGTGACGTTTTTGGTTAGGGTTTATATTTTATGGCGTATGATTCAGGGTTTCAATTTAACATATTTTTTTAATTTATTTTTCATTTAAAAAACAACTAAATCTCTCATGGTTTTATAAAACTTGTTAAATTAATAATTTAATTAATTATTATAATTTTAAAAAAAACAATAAACTTTTTTTAAAAAAACTTACAAATTATAAATTTCATATCACATCCCTCTTAATTTAATTTCATTCTTTGCTAATAATAAATAAATAAATAAATAAATTTCATATCACTGAAGTCGAATATGAAGTATGACAACTTCTTCACAATTTATTTTTCTCACAAATGTCGTGTTATACATACACTACTCTTTCACAACATTTTATTTAAAATTGTGCTTCTTTCTCACAACTTACCAATTTTCGTAATAAAAGAAAATTCTACCCATTCTAATAATTCAGAACAAAATTGCACCATTTACGTGGGAATCCAATCCTGAACTTGAACATTAAAAAGGTCTAGTTTAGGAAATAAAGTGTGCAGGGTGTACTTGAGAATTTTATTTGATTTATTTGGTAAAAAATCACCACTTCAAACGCCCATTTGTCTAGTTCTTTATTGATTTAAAAAATTATGAGATGTTTTGGTTTGTTGGAATTAATAGATTTGTTAAAAAATCAATCTCTTTGGATTATGAGTTTTACTCTGAGAACACAAAACTCGTTTAAACATTCCATTACTAATCTTTGAATTATGACAAAGATTAGTCAATACTTCATTTGATTAAAAAAGGAACATTTTTGGTTAACAATCTATAACTCATAAGAGCTTCTTTTTATCATAACAAACCAGATGAACTTATTGAGAATAATGCACCTTGCTTGGTTTCTCATACAAGACAAAACAAATCTTAACCATAATTTTCAATACAAGCACTTTCAGTGTAACCAATAAGCATAGTTCACCCCTCCATGGAACCACAATTTCATCAGCAGAACCAGAAATTCTAAGTGCAAGTCACAGAACTCTGGTGGCAGTGAAACTATGCTAAAAAATTATAACAATCTGGTGCCATTCTTTCAAGAGATGTGTGGCATTGTGCTTAATTCACAGTGGTAACTTGATTTTCTCAGACCATTTAAAGATATCAGAATACACCTTATCACCTCCTAGTTCTTCTCCTGTGGCCCCTGCTGCCACTCTAATAACATCCTCAATCAGTGCAAAGTTTCCCATGATGTCAACATGAGCACCACTCTGTGTGCCTCTTCCTTCTAACAAGTTGGCTGGAGGAGAATGATCATATTCTCTAACGTAGGTGCGAATGCCAGAAGGGTTGAATCTTGTTTTTCCACGCCAACCTTTAGCACACATGAAGCCTGAGCTTAGAACTGGCACAGTCTCATCCCCCTCAACAGTGTACACTCCACCTTGCAGACAGCTATCTTCATCATTACCACCATCTTGTGTAGTGTCAATTTCAAAAGGAATGTAACACTCGGCAAAGGGAGTTAACTTGTAGACATAAGACCTTTCAGTTGGTAAGCCAACTCCATACATAGAGAAGATTTCCATATCAGGAGCATTTGGTAATCTGCAGTTATTTTAGAGTGGCAAAAAACATCAATTGAATACACAAAATGAGTAACTCCAAATCCTAATATGAGAAGTGGTCAATCAATACACTGTCATCAACCAGCATGCCAGCTCTAAATTCCACATTATAGGAGCTAAAACTAATCTGGACCACTACCACCATAGTAATAATAATAGAAATGTAAAACAATCATAAGGGTATGTTTGATTTCTGTTTTCAGAATTTGTTTCTAGTTTTTAAAATGCAACTACATAAAGGAGAGGTTTGAACAAGATGAAAAGATAACCTCTTCAAGTTGTTTCTGTTCTTTTGATTTTAACTTTTAAAACTTGTAGATTTTCTTGGGGGTATTTAATTGATTGTTGAGTAGTGTGGATTTGTTGTAGAAAGTAGCTTTTAAAATAAAATAATAAGAAGTCAGAAGAGAATCAGACAAACCCTCATTGTTTAAATACACTAACAAAAGTAAGTAACCAAAAATTCTTACTTTGTTTCCAAGGGATTTGACCAATACTTGTAGTGACTGTATTTAGGGTCATCCAAATTGTCAGCAATTCCGTAAGAGAAATGAGCACTACCACGAGCCATCATCTTTGGAGCAACAAAATGAAGCAGATCTACGATTGAGCCAGCTGTATAAACCTTATGTTCAGCAACTGCTGTTACTCCCTCAATTCCCATTTCATGGTATTCGGTCCACACATCACGACAAGTGGTATTAGCAACACTGCGACCCTTGTGGGCATCCTGTTAAAAAGAAACTCAGTATAAACTATAAACATAATAGATTCAAAAAGCTAGATAAAATATTTGGTAAAAGTGGCCTTCAAGAAACTACCAACTTATGCATGAGACTAAGTCCAACAAACTCTCGTTAAGATAGACTCTAAATGACTCTGGTAGCATATTAAGAAATAGACTTTTAGCCTAACTCAATCTTATAAAACCGACTTATAAAGTGAGATTTGCACTCACTTATATACTATGAAATATTCTTATTTCTAGTCGATGTAAGATCTCCAACAATTTATGAACTAACTTAACTCAACAAACTTGACTTTTAAAGTGAGAATTATCCCAGCCTTATAAGAACTATGTTACTCATATCATATCTCTAATATGAGATCTAAACACACCTCCACGTATCCAGAACTAGACATTTGGAGTGTGGCAAATAAGGGTTGGCCAAGTAGCAACACCCCATGTTACCTAAGAATAGACATGAATGTAGATGATCCAGTAACAGATCTAGAATAGACTTTGATAACCATCATAGAAGTTGAGCTTAGGATATAATTCAATCTCACAAAATTAGCTTTAAGGTGAGAAAATTGTTCAACTCTTATAAGAACTAATTAGCCATTTCTCTAGCATACAATAGTAGAGAAATTTAAAGATCCATTGTTAAAAGAACCTCACCCGGAAGTCAGTCATCTCAATCTTAGAGGAGGGTGCCTCGGCCACGTTTCTTCCAAATGATATCATCCTTCCATAGTTGACAGAAGTTGTTTCTTTTGACTCTTGGTGTGTTAACTTAGTATTATTATTGTTGTGCTTTCTCCTGCCAGGGTGATAGCCTTCCTCTGGTGACCAGTCAAGATCACCCCATATAGTATCTCCTCCTTTTGGTATCATTGACATTGTTGAGTCCCAAGAACGGGTCATCTTCATCACATGTTGCAAGGTTTGAAGCCGAAACAGATCGTTATCCAAAAATCCTGGAGCTATTGTCCTTGATGTATAACAAGAAAGAACCAAATTAAGTATAAGTCTAAGATGCCGAAAAAAAAATACTGATATAGCATTAGTGCCAGTTGCAATCTGAATGTCCTTTCTAAATACGGATAAATAGTAGGTGAAGCAGAAAATGTTGCACAGGACTATTTACTATGCAAAAAAACTGTAATTAAAACAAGAAATTGTAAGGAGAAGAAAATTCTTAAAAAGGTATTATAAACTACCAAGCAAAGCTTATTTAAACAGCTAGAGCAAACAGGTAGATAGCTAAAATTTGAGCAAATAACATTGATGCCTCATGCATAAAGCTTCTTGAAATTGCCCATGAACCTATGCTTTTTATAAAGTTTACAACAATCTCCTTATAGATGTATACAATATAATGTGTTGATTAGGTGACAGAGCATATCAATGTAATGTGTAACTGTACAAAGAATGTCAATGAAATATATTTCAAACCATTAAAGAAGGTAAGTGTAGGGATGAAAAAGGAAGGAGTACTGACAAAATATGATGAAACCTCAGCAGTAATTTTGTTCTTAGCAACTAACATGATCAATAAGTAAATTTACCTGGCAACAGCAATATCCCTGGCCTCAGCTGAGAAAAGCCCTGCTATAGCCTTGGGAACACCTAAAAATGGTCCACCAATGTTTAAAACTGCCTTTATATACTTAGAACACCAATCTGGTCCTCCCCCACCACCCATTGGAGCTGGTGCTTCAACCCATTTCATAAAATGAAGAAAGTATAACACACCCATTGAATGTGGAATAATAACTGCCTTATTCCCACCATTAGTAGCAACCATAAGTTCTATGTTGCTTTTTATCCGACTAAGTGTTTGATCCCTCACCTGAACAATTAATTTAACAATTAGAAAAATAAAAAAAGATTCAGCAATTATTTTAGAAATATATATACTACTCTTTTTATCTTATAAGTCATTATCAATGTACTTCTTTAGGTGAGGGACGTGTGGCACAAGAACTGTAGGTGAAATCAGTTATAGAATATATATACCTCAGTGTTCTGAAATGCTATTCTCCAATCATATGAAGCCATGTACATGGTTTTTTCTTCATAACCAATGCGTGCCAAGTTAGCAATCAGGACTGCCCATACAAAGTATCCTGCAGCAAAGTAATCAGCAGCTACAAGTCCAGAGACAGGCCTAACTCTTATGCCTGGTGGATCTAATCCTGTTTCATTGTTCAGTGACATGTGATCCACCCAGCATGAAGGTCTGCAAAACATTCATCAAGAAACAAAACATAATCCTTATCCCACCACCATATCTAGGTCTACAGGAACTTAGTTACAAGTATCACAAGCATAGGTTAAGATTGCAAGTCAAAAAGAAAAGAACAACTAGTAAGAAGTGGGATATCAAAGAATTTCGCAAAGCAATAAAGTTGGCAATCTAATGCACGAGTTTCCCACCAAAGGATAAGCAACAAAAATGGCAATCCAATCACAAGGCATCAAACTTACCATTGTGCTAAGGTTTGACATTTTAAAAACACCAAAATGAAGGTGAACGATCTTATACACCTTATCATACTGTATTTAGGATTATCATTTCTATTTGGATATCCTCTCTTAAGAGAAGTTAATTCAAACAACAATAAACGAACAAACAAAATAACTCAAAAGCGGAAAATTTAACCATCTCAAGCAATCTCATCACAAACCAAAAAACAAGACCATAAAAGGAAGTCCCCTTTCAATTCATTGCTTCCAAAGACTCCACCACCCATAATGGAAACAAGTTGACAAATCCATCCAACGTTCTAAACCTAGAGCGACATATTTCACCATACATCACCAAAGGTTACCTAATTAGGACCATTCCAATCTGCTATCACCCATCATCATCCTCATCAGCATCAACCAAAAACAGAAACACGACACACCAATAACATAAACCACTTACCCCAGTCGCACGACAAAACAAGCCACATCCATACATCACCAATCAAATTAAGGTAATGACTAAGAATAAATACTTTATGCACTAACAATGTAAAGGAGTTTACAATATCAGCTGATCACAAACGTTCTTGTATGTTAAGTTTATTTGACTTTTATAATAATATTAACTAGCAACTTAAAGTCATACTACGTTTTCTGATTAGTTAACAATCCAAAAATATTATGCTAACAGTGAATAGAAATTGAACTGAATGAACAAAAGCAAGCAAGAGTTTTTATCATAATCAACAAAAAAGAACATAAACAAAGAGCATACCAAACCCTAAAGCACTTGCCTAGTGGAATGACAAAACAAGCCACAAGCAAACATCACCATCAAGTCAGATGTAAGCAGAAAACAAAAGCAAGAACAAGCAATACCTTTTATATACTTCTCCAAAGGTACCACCCCACAAGCGTTTCCTGAATAACCCTTCTGCACACTGATGACCCTCCCATAGTTCAAGCCCCCCAGTGACAATCCCCGGCACAAAAACAACAGGGTGCTTCGCCCTGAGCCCCTCCTTCTTGAGCTTAAGGCCCGGCGGGTCAGGCATAGGCCCAGTGAATGCCTCGGTCACGTACTGGGGAATCGAAGAAGGCATCATCTGATACAGAAACAGAAGAAACCACCACAACGTGCAAATGAATCCCACCCACCAGCAACAGTGATCCAAACACGACCATTTCCTCTTCTTCTTCTCCCCAACCTCATCTTTCTTCTTCTTACTCTTCTTATTCTTATCATCTTCCTTCTCCTCTTCGCTCACAACATTAGGCTCTGAACTCGGGCCCGGAACCTGTTCCGTTTCCGGCCCTTTTCTCCGACGAAGCAAAGACATCTTCTACAACACGTTACAAGCTTCAAACCTCAATTTTCTCGAAAAAAAAAATCACTTTTTTCAGTTTCTCTCTCTCTTTTGTTCCGTTCACTTCCCCCCCATAAATTACAAACACAAGGGCTGCGTTATTTTCCCCCAAAGATTGAAGATTTAAACGGAAATCAAAAACCCATGATTATAAAATCGCAATGGGTAGCTCGGCCAGCTCAGAATTCTGCTTTTCTTTAAGAAAAAAAAAAACAGGGTTGCTTTATCTGCACATAGAAATGAAGATCAAAGTGGCGTGAGTTATTGGTTATGGCATCTCTGAACCACTGAACGGAAACTGATCTTGAAGCTATGTCTTCTTTTTCGCTGTGTGTCTCAGATTTTGTCGAGAAAGAAGGAGAAGCTTATCAGAAATTTTTGAAGGTGCGGTTATTGGTTGTGTTATTGAGTGATGGTGAGTTTCAGAGATTTTCCTTAATTAAAACCGAATTCAATAACGTGGCTGAAATCAATTGGTTCCAGTTAACGATATCTGCGTTCGTATCTAATAATGTCAATTATTTTAGTCTGAGGGGTCACAAGAAGAACACAGAGAAATACATGGTTTCATAAAAACATTATTTTCTTATTTTCTTTTTCCTACTTAATAGCATTTTTTCTGAGTTAGATAGTTTTCTTTGAAAATTATCAAGTATTTAACTAGATTTTCCTATAGATATTTTAATTTTGACTTCTCGTGTAATGATTCTTCGATCTCTTTGTTAAACTCAACTCATAGCATCATTTTTTAACAAATACTAATTATTTTTTATTAATTTTGTATTAATCTTAAGTTGTTTATAATACTCAATTTAATTTGTCATTTTGCTATTGATGTATATTTTGTGGCATTCGATTCCCTTTATAATATTTATTTATAATATAATAGTTTATCAATATATAAGGACATGTTTGGACTTTTTTACGAGATTTGAACGTGATTTCCTTTTGAAAAATACTTTTATAAAAAAAATCTTAATAACATTGTTTGGTGAAAAGACTTAGCGGCGATTAAGATAGTGTCGGTAGGAAACGCGTAGATAGCAAAAACAGTTTTTTCTAATTTTGTCTATTCTTTATGATAATACAATTATTAAATAGTTTCTGATTATGAAAATAATAATTAATTTTGTTTTGTTCTCAATAAAAAAATTTGTTCAAAATTAAAGTAACAATGTCACACATTTTTTAAAAACAAAACTAATACTTTATCCTTTTTATTATTGTATCCATAAAAATACTTATGATTTAGAGGAAATTTATATAGACAAAATAGTATATTTCTTTTAAGATTTAAAGTTTTTGTACTTTATATTCCATAAAGAGAATTAAAATCATTAAATGAAAACAATTAAAATTTCATTCTTAAATTTTTAAATTAAGTAATGAATCTAGTTTTTCCTTTTAATTGACTCTTTTTTCGTTGATAATCTATTAAAACGTAATTGAAAAATATTTAGAGATAACGTAATCTATTACTCATTCAAAATAATATAACGTAATTGAAATTTAGAATAATTATAAAAATGTCATTATAAAAATATTAAAATAATTTAGACTAGACTTGAAGATAATATTGACCATATATTATTTGTTATTACACTGTCAATTTTTATTATAAATTAAGTCTTAATTAAGTGTTTGAACAACTTTAAACGAATCAACCCACCAATTTAAATATCAATTTTTTTTAATCTTTCAAATAATATTTAATTTAATTAATATAATAACTAATTTTTTATTATTTTTAAAATTAAATTTTATTTAATAATTTTTTTTGTCAATCTCACTTCTTACTCTAATTTTTTTCACCTCACCCATTCTTTTCATCGCATCTATTTATAGTAGAAAAATATAATTTTTTAAATGTTAATAATAAATTGAGATTTTTAAACTTATACTTATATTTTCTTTGTATGAAAAGATAAGCTAATCCTTATCCTTTTATTATTGTTTTAAAAAAATTCAAACTTTTTTTCATTTTTATTAATTAAACAGTTAATCATATAATATTGGAGAAAATAAAAAAAAATATTTAAATTATTTTGAAAACAAAACAATTTAATACATTGTAATTGAAAAAATATTGCACCCTAATTTTTTAAATGTTACAATAATTATTTAATTCATCCAGTTAAAAAAATCAATTGATTAATTAAAATGTAAAAAATATTTATATGATTAAATGTAATTTCTCATTTTTTTTGCCATGTTTTTTTGGTCAATAGTACGTTTTATCAAATTACTTCAGATTAATTTGTTTTATAACTCCTAATATTTTTATAACCATGGTTCTTTTTAATTGTTGTAAAAAGAAGTATATTTTGCACTGTAAAATATATAAATATATTATAATTTATATATATATATATTAAATTATTAAATCTAAAAGTTAAAATTAATTTTATTAATGCATAATTTAAGATTAAAAACATTTATGAGCTATTTTCTTAAATCAGGCAAAATTACTTATATCTATACCATATATAAAGGAGTTTTTGTAGCTGGATTTTTGTGTACCCCTTATTTAATATATCTCACTATATTAGTACATTATAGTATTTTGTCATTTCATGTGAATTTTAACATTTTTAAAATTTTTTAAATTAATATTACTTCTCCACTCTTCCTTTGATTCTTTATTTTAAGGCAACAATAGGAAAAGAGATCATACTCTCACATATCTCTACACCAAATCTCACATATAAAATAAAATAGCATTAATTTTCAATCACTCTATTTCAAACTACTATATTTTTTGATAAAACTATTATTCTTCTGTATCTACCATCAAGTCAATCATAACATTAACATACACATCATCACACTTTTCGAAGAAGAAAAAAAAAGTTATTTAATTAATTCATCATTTTTCTTTTACATATTATATTATTTATTGTTGTTTAATGTTGACTCATCTAAATTATCTCTATGTTAAATTTCTATCATAGAAAATAAGGATATAAAGTCATAAACATTATCATACGTTTGAAACATGTCTTTGACCAACATTATATTTTTTCTACTGAGCAACAATTTGTTTTGACATTTTTAACAACATGGTCATGCAATAAAAATTTTATTAAATACAATATTTTTGGCAGTGTATGCAATTAATTACAGGGTGTTTAATGATTAGGTCAACCTATCCAATGAACTAATGCATTGGTTAAGTGTTTTATGGTTCTTTCGTTGAATTCAAAATGAATCAATGCATATATATAATAATATTTTTTTAAATGTAACGTAAGTAGTAAGATTTATTATTTTATCTTTGTCTCTTCTCTTGCATCTTATTCTCCAACCCTACCACGTTTTCTTGCCGTTTTGCATTGACATAAGCATCGTCATTAACGCTTTCTATTAGTTGGTAAAACTATTTTTATGTTAATAATTTCACCTAATCCAAACAACTATCACTAGCCACACTTAAGAAATACTCAGAATTTTTACCAACATTATAAAAATTAATCTACTTCTATATCTTAATAGAGTATTAATATATTGAAAAACCTGTAATAACATACAATTGGAAAAATAAATATTTTTTATTAATATATATATATATATATAACATGACATTTCAGGTAGACTGACACATTAAGTAACAACAATTATCTATTACCACATGAAAATAAGTATTATTAAAATAATAATCTATACCTATTAATAAAGAACTCTAATAAACACTAAAAGAAAATCATTACATAGAAACCAATTTTAGAAAAAAAAGTTAGTTGTTATACTGACTAAATTAGAAACCATTTTAGAGACTACAAAAATTATTGGTTTCTAAATTAGTTTATAATATCGATAAATAGTTTCTAAATTGTTATCTAATTAGCTATCAAGGTTGTAACTATCAATTATTTAGATTATAAATTTGCTAACAAAAACTTTAGTAGCTATTAGATATCAATTTAGAAATTATTTACCAATAATAGAAACTAATTTAAAAACCAATAACTTTTTTAGTCTTTAAAATGGTCACTAGTTTAGTCACTATTGTTGGGTATGAAGTCAGGACCAATTGGGTTGGGCTGAGTAGACACAATGTTTTAGTGAGTCGGTTTAATTATTGTGTCCATTTATTATATCTATTTATCTTTATTTATCTCTATTTAAAGATATCATTGTACTTGTAATTGGTGTGCAACAGGATAAAATGAAAACTTAATAGTTGCCCGTGTGAATGTAGGTTGCAGTTGGCGACCGAACCACGTTAAATCATGTGTCGTTTATTATTTTGCAGTTGATTCGTGATTGTGTTTGTTGCTTCCGCGTGTGTTTTTCCCATCAAGACAACTAATTATTTTTTTATCTCTAAAATTGGTTTCTATTAAATGATTTTCTTGTTGTGAAAAAGTCTAGATGAAATACTATTATACCAATAAAAATACTCTCTGTAAATAAAGCCCAAGTTAACAAGCTTACCGACACATATTTTTTTAACTAAAATTGTGAGAAACCCTAAACCTGATTTTTCTATAGTAATTAAGACAAATATTTTACATATTACAAAGTATCTAATGAACACTAGTCTTAACAATAAATGCAGCATAAACTAAAGGAGAAACACGTTCAAGCCATAAACTAGTAAGACCCATATATTTATCAAATAAACATTTTCTTTAATAATATTACTTCTTCAAAGACATGCAATATATTTATCAAATAAACATTTTCTTTAATAATATTACTTCTTCAAAGACATGCAATGCGATTGGTATTAGTTCATATAATATATATTATGGAGTGAAAATGCTAAAAAATAATTTAAAAATATTTTGTATATTTATTTTTAAATATGTTGAAAATAAACTTCACAGCCTATTAAAAACATTTTAAAGTTATTATTCATAGTATGTTAAAAAATAGAGAAAAAAGTAAAAAAGTTACATAACATGCAATCTTCAAGCAACAATGCAGGAAGCCCGTGGGCTGAAAAGTAAAGGGCCCTTTCAGATGCGGCCCACTCTCTTAATGCTTTCAGAAAATAAAAGTAAAAGTTATAAAGACAAAAATGTCACAGCATACATATTCGGATGCACCTTTTTTTAATAAAGTATTTTTTATTAAAAAATAATAAAATTAAATTTTATTCAATTGATTTTTATTCTGATTTTATATTTTTAATTATTTTTCACTAATAATAATATGCATTGAAAAGTGTATTCTTACAATTGCTTCATGTAATATGTATATGAATTATGTAAGTTGGTACCAGACGAGTCTGTTGCTTGGTCTCAATGATCGACCGACCACGTCAAAATACATTTAAGACACTTAATAAATGATAGCAGTTCTAATTATGAAAATTTCTTACGAGTCTTAATTATGTTCTATCAAATCTAGATGACAATACCGAAAGATCAATTAATACTGATCTAGTGAAAGATATTCTTCAAAATATACTAATATATCAATATACTAATATATTTTTCTATAAATTAAAAATCGTGCAACAAATCAATTAACACTAATATTTAATAAATTCAACTATGATAATAAGAACTCATGACTAAACATTATAAACTTTCTACTTAAGTTACATATTTTACTAACTAGACTTTTTTTTTTTTTTGCCTATACATATACATGAATAAATAAAAAAGAGAGACAATATAGTTTCTAAAAATATTAATATTTTTTTTGTTTGTAGCTATTTTTGGTGTTATCAGAATCTTCCATTGAAAGCTGGAACGTGGAGTCCTTTCCATGTTAAGTTTTTTAATGTTTTGATCGAAAGAAAAGAAAACAAAAATAAAATAAATGGGAGATGGAAACAGCAATATTCCTATTTCTTTCACTGTTTGGAGTCTTTTTAAAAGAGAAAGATAAAAATCTGAGAATCTAACAAAAAGGAAAAAAGGGATGATATATATACGTAATAAAAAGACTGATTTTTCTTAATTTTTCATGTTTACCACTTTTATGAAAGATATTCACACAAATAATAAATAGGAATCTTTTTATTATAAAATAAAGTACCATATTTCTTTTTCTTTTTTCTTTTAACTTTATGCACTTTTTGTTTTCTTTCACTATTTTTCTCCCTTTTTCTCCAACCGTGCTGTTTCTTTTGGAAGTGGATAAAACATAAGAAAAAGATCAAACGATTTTTATTTAAATTTAATTACCCATTTATATTTTATAATTGTATAAAAATTTATTTCCCATTTTTTCTATTTAAAAATAATTCATTTTGGTTTATACATTTATATGACTTCAATCTTTATACAAATCATCTCTAAATTTTATATGATTATCCTACAATAAAATTATTAAATAAAAACTAATTTTAGAAGTAAAAAATAAGATATCTAAAATAATATTTATTGTTAATTTGCATGAAATTATATATTTATAGATGATCCGATAGTCACCACTACTAGACAATTATGAAATTGAAACTAATTTTAGAAACTAAAAATAATTAGTTGCTATATTGACTAAATTAGATACTATTTTAGAGACTAAAAAGAAATTTGGATTCTAAATTAATTTCTATTATTGATAAATAATTTTTAAATTGGTATCTAATTAACTACCAAAGTTTTAACTACCAATTATTTGGATTCTAAATTTGGTAGCAAAAACCTTGGTAACTAATTAGATAGAAACTATTTAACAATAATTGAAACTAATTTGAAACCAACAAAATTTTTAGTCTCTAATGGTCTCTAAATTAGTCAATATAGAAATTAATTATTTTTATTTTTTAAAATTAATTTCTATTTAATGATTTTTTTATATCATGAGTGAACTTCTTACTTCCCAAACAGATCTTCTTACATCTATATATGAACACTGGTTTATCAAGAATACGTCAGAAAAGCATTTTGAATTAGCGAAATCTTGCAGATAAAATTTTACATAATTTTTTCATACAATAAAATAATTAGAACATTATTTTCTTAATAAAGATCAGAAAATGTTGAAGGGTCTAACTCGATTGAATACAATGTGTGAGTAGTTGTAAATTGTGATACTTGTATTAAACTTTTACATTGAAACCCATTTGAATTATACAACTTATTTTCCCTTTTGTAGTGTCACTTATCCTCCTTTGGTTTTGATTCTCCACATAAACATAAGCTAAAAAGAGTGATGAAGCTAAAACGAGTTAATAATGTGGAATTGAGCATTGGTTGTGGGGTTTGATGGCAGATAGAATGATTGAAGCACCCAAAGTAGCATAATTGTTTTGGCCTCTGATCCAAGTGTACATGCTCTAAATTCTTGAAACATAGTACAAAAACCAATCACTTCCTCTCTTTTTCTTTGCAAGCATGTGAGTGATGGTCCACTCATATCATCACCATTCATCAACATTTACTCCATTCTCCATTCTATTAATGCCATTCAAATCACTCATATGATAATGTCTCCTCCACGGAATTTGGTGGACCTCACTCTCTTCATCTCCTCCATTCATTCATTCATTCAATTAATCAATCCACCGTCACCTTTAACCCTTCTATACGTCACCTACCAAGCTAGGGCTACACTTCTACTCTTTCAAACTTTCATTCATCATAGCAACACACATATTAATTACTATTCCATGCTTTCATTTTACCCATATGCTTCCTAATATGCTCCTAAATAGGTCAAACTTAAGTTTGCAAGGTTTTAATGCCAAACCCATCACTATACAACCCATTCGACTTTACATCAAATTCTACTTAATTTCTCTTTTACATCAAGTTAACATTCTTTATCACTCTATATACACGTCGTCTTTTATAAGGTTAGATATGTTTTTCGTTTTCAGACTTTCACGTGAAATTGTTTCTTGTCTTTAGTTCAAATTTTTGATCCTTTAGGTACTTGTAGTAAGAAAACTATTAAAGAGAGTGTTTTTGTGAGTTTTTTTACGTGATAAACAAATTTTCAGTGTGGACTACAACGTTAAAATATTTCATGCTGACTTGTAATTGACGTGAATGTATAATATTATAATACAGTTTACTCTAAAAAATCGTTTGTACTTAGAAAAGAAACACTGATAACGTCTTATTTCAATAACTTTTTTATTACAAATACCCATGAGGTTTAAATAGACTAGAGACAAAACACTACAAGAAATTATGAAATAGAAACCAATTTTAGAGACAAAAAATAATTATAGGAACAAACACTACAAGAAAATCATGAAATAAAAACTAATTTTAGAGACCAAAAATAATTATAGGGACAAACACTACAAGAAAATCATGAAATAGAAACCAATTTTAGAGACAAAAAATAATTAGTTGCTATAGTAACTAAATTAGAAACCATTTTAGAGAGTAAAACAACTTTTGGTTTCTAAATTAATTTCTAATATTGTTAAATGGTTTCTAAATTGGTATCTAATTACCAATCAAGATTTTTGCTACAAAATTTAGAATCTAAATAATTGTTAGTTAAAACTTTGGTAGCTATTTAGATAGTAATTTAAAAATTATTTAAAAATAATATAAACTAATTTAGAAACCATTTTTTTGTAATTTTTAAAATGGTTACTAATAATTTTTTGTCTCTAAAATTGGTTTCTATTTCAAGATTTTCTTGTAGTGAAAAAAATAATTTTATGTTATGATATAGGAACGAAAGATATATTTAACTTTGTTTTATATTTTAGGAAAAAATCAAAGTCTATATATGCATTAGAATTCCTTAAGGGGTAAGATTTCTTGATTAAAGATTTTCAAATATGGAATCTAGAGTTGGTATCTCTAGTGTAACGTTGCATATGGAAAGAAACAAAAAGAGTTTCACTTTATTCCTCCCTTCTTGATGACAAGAACAGAAGAGAAAAAACAATCAAATTTTGCCTTAATACTTTAATGCATAGCATGGTGGCATTGTTTGATTTGAAGGAATGAGCCCTAGATTTTAGTAGAGCAGACACAAATTTTGTCTAGTGGTAATGGTTGATTGTTCTTTTCTTAAAAAAGAATGTTAGGTTTTGGTTTTACCTTTAGTTGCTTGTGATTTAGGATGCAAAGTAGAGTTGGATCACCCATCACCTTTTTCATCTAACAAACATTGTCTTTGACATGACAATAAAAGTGTCAAAAGATGGTGGGTTTTCAATAAAGAAAAACTAACACAACAATTACTATTTATTATAATACCACTTTATGGCTTTATATAAATCATAAAGATCAATGAAAAATACCCAGATATTCAAATGTCTTTGTTTAAATAAAAAAAAACGTATAATTTTATAACATGTATTTATATTAAAATAAATTTTGTGTTCCATATATATTACGTTTTGAAACATACATTTTTTTATCAAATTTGTTTGGTAGCTACTAATGTATACTTCGATCATTGTCTTTTTTTGGTAAAATGCATGCACACGCATGTTGTCGTGTCTGAGAGAACGAAATTACACAGTTTTGACACCAAAATAAGCTACAAACTGAAGCATTATTATATATTCATCTCTTTTTTCTGTGTGAAAACAAAAATATATACAAATCATAAAAAGGAAAACAAGTATCAATTTCTTTTCCATGCTTTCTCTGGTAAATGATTGAGGTTACTTTTAACATACGCAAGTTATATTAAACACCTCTCAATACATAACAGAATTTAAAAAAAATATATAAAATAAAATTTAGTTGTTGTATTAGATCATCCATCTTGTATGCAATTTTGAGAACTGGAACAATTATAGTGGAAATATTTTCCTTAACTAATATTGGTAAAACAAGTTAGTAGTTAAAATGATTTAAATATAATTTTAATAAACACTAAAAGAAACTAATTTAAAAACTATTTAACAATAATAGAAACTAGTTTAAAAATCAAAAATTTATTTAATTTTTAAAATAGTCTCTAGTTTAATTATTATTATAGTAATTATTATTTTTTAAATTAGTTTTTATTTCATAATTTTTTTTACTGAAATATAAAAATACACATTGTTAATGGATTATAAAATTTGAAGGTCGAATATTAAAATGACATGAATGAATAAAAAATAATTCTCGTTACTGCTACTTGCTTGTCCAAGTCAACAAACACAAATATAAAAAATGTGATTTTCAACTTTCAAACATACAAAATTTAAAAACGAGACTTTAGTTTTTCAAGATTTCATGAATAGATATTGAAGATCGTATATCGTTAAAAAATAAGTGAAATAAATCTCTTCTAGTATTAAAAATCTCATATGTATTAAAAATATTAATTTATGCTATTTATGTCGAGTTCACATTAAATTAATTGTATGCAAATAAATTAAACTTAAATTCATATTTTTAATATAACATAAAAATTATTTAGAATTATGATAATTATAATTTAACCTATTATGTCATTCGTTATCGAAATCTATAAAAAAAATCAAAACAAAAATAAATTAAGATGTGTAATCAAAATCTACTATTTTATGATTTTATACATAGAGGGCCTATCATATTTGATATCTATAAAGTGTTGATATTTTAAGAATGAGAAAATTAAATAAGTAGGAGTAGTTGCCTTTAGCAATCTCACAATATGTAACTCTTTTATTTTATTTTATTTGTTATTTGTTACTATTTTGTGTTCCTTAATCCTTACTTATATGGGCATTGAATGGGAGAACAGGTTTACCAAAATTGTGGAAACTAGAATTGAGTGAAAACAGTGACATGAAATGAAATTGGATGGAGAAAAATTTAGAAAAGGAAGTTTTTGGCATCTTTGAATTTGACGATGTTTGGACTGTCATACAAATGGACAAAACTGTGGCAGACACAGTACCACTTATTCTGCTTTGACTCAACCCTCCCTCAATAAACAAAAATCATATTCATACGTAGCTCACTGAAATCACTGAGACAAAAATTATAAATTATGATAAAAAAATAATTATATAAATATTATTAAAAGTTGTACATCAAATAAGTGAATTAAAATTTCATTTTATAAGGTTGAATTAGACTTAAAATTTAGATGATATGAAAGTCCTTCCGAATCTATCTTAACGAGAGTTTGTTGACCTATTGTATCATTCACCGTTATCAAACCACTTGTAATTATATAGTCTCACGCACAACACAAGTTACGACTCTCGGTGTGAGAGAGTGTGTTAGAAAATTTTACATCAACTACATATAAAAGCATTTTATAATATATAGATGAGTAAAATAGATTTTATAAAATTAAAAGTTAAAATGCAGTTCTTAAGATAAATAAATACTCCAAATTAAAACAATTATATTAACAAATGCTTCAAATTCAAACAATTTGGTGGGGTTGTCATGCATCAATTGGATCTTGATTCTGATATGTTTGTTATTCCTATTTATGCAAACACTGTAATCACATAAATTCGTAATCAGAGCATTTCCTTCTTTCTGTCTCCTTCCTGTCAAATAAAATTATGATGTTTCTTCTCAAATCTTCTTATTACCTTCCATTCACTGTAATGTGCTTTTTGTGTTTTTTTTAAAAAAAATATTTTTTACTTTTTTTTATACCAGCTTTCATGTTAAACATCACTATGCAACTTGAAATCTTAGCTACGGTGACACCTCAAGTAACAATAATCATTTTCCATCACATGAAAAAATATTATTAAAAAAAAAAAAAACAAAAATATAGGAGGACTGAACCAAAACTCATATGTTAAAAAACCCGATACATAAGTAAACTATATCTTTTCATAAAAAATTATAAGAAGAGACTAGATGATAGCCTATTATACTAATGAAAAGTTTCTCTATGAATAAATCTTAAATTAGCCAACTTATCAACACACACATTTCCTTCTTCCCGAAAAATATAAGTAACCCTATACCTGATTTTCCTACATTAATTAAGACAAGTATTCCATCGATTACGAAGCATCCAAGGAACATTAGTCCTAGCAATAAATGCAACACAAACCAAAGCATAATCACATTTAAGCTAGATTAATAAGCCCCGTCTTTTGAGCTTCCTCCATATCATGTATAACTCCATAAAACTCAGCAACGAAAACAGTATGAACTTCAATAAACTCAGAGAAAGCTCCAATAAATTCCCCCATACTCCCATGAAAAATACCTTCACAAGTAGCAAGACCAGAATATCTCTTACCAACTCCATCAGTGTTAATTTTAATCCAACCTGGTGAAAGGAAAATTATTTTTTACTTACTTTGTAGATAGTTAATTTTTTTATAAAACTCGATTCCTTAATTATAATAGGATCTTTCTTTTCGAAGATATTTTTATTTATTTATAAAATGCAATTTTTTACCATTATAATACTCCTATAATATTTTTTTTTATAATATCATATTTGTTATCGCTGCATATATATGATAGAAATTAATGTTTTATTCATTTAAAAAAAATAAAGTTTGCTCCTAAATTGCATTATATAGATTCGAAATAATGTGTAATTTAAACTCATACGAAGAGAGGAGGAGTAAAACATAAACTGAAAATTTGGTGAAAAGAAAAAAGAATGGGAAAAGTAATTAAATAATTTGATATGGCTTTTGATTAGAGGAACAGAAGATGGAAGATGTGCACGAGTGCAACTCTGACACATATAAACTGATTTTCTAATAACATTCAAATCATGAAATTTATAAACCTAAACCGGTGGTAATTAGTTAAAAATAATTTTTTTATTATGATAATGAGATTCTGAAACTAAACTTCAATATTCTATTTATACTAATTTTCACGGAATTTTACCAATACTAATTCCCTTAGATGTCTAAAATAATTGTTAATTACGATTTTGAAACAATTTAAAATTAATCATCATTATAACTTAATTGGTGGTAGCTAATTCTCAGACTGAAATGATCTTAGACAATAGTAAGACTGAAATGGTAACGGATTAGGAATAAAAATTTCCTTTACCTATTAGTATACTAATAAGCTTATAGTTTAAAAGAAAGGTAAAAAGTAAAAGTTCAAGTAAAATGGTTCATTAAACTTAAATGAAGTATATTAAATTAGATAAAATAAAGTATTTGAGAGATGTTTGAAATTTGAATAACAAAAACTTTATTTTTTTATCAGAAAAATAATAAATAAGATATATTTTAAGAATATCAGAGTCCTATTATAAAAAGACAAGTTATTATAAAAAACAAGATAAATATTTTCATAATAAAAAAAGAGAGCAAAAATCAATAAAAATATCATAACAATTACTTTAAAAAAATCACTCACGTACCATTCACTTCACACAAGTTAATCAGTGGAGCGGTATGAATGGCAATAAAAAGTCCTTCCATTAGAAACATAAAATTCTAGCAAAAAGCATACGAGAACACTAGAAAAAATTTCTTCTCTAGATATATATTATGCTACAGGTTCTTTCCTTGATCCTTACTTCTCTTTCTATATCAATGTCCAATGACGTTTCATTAAAAATCCTAAACTCTAGACCCTAAACTCTAAATCCTAAAAAAACAATATCACAAATATAGTTGTGAAGGTATCTTGCATAACCTTACTAAATAAGCTTCATTTTTAGTAGTTCCAACATTCACAACTATACTGCATCAGTTACTAAGTCCAAACCATGATAAAAAAAAACATAAAAAAGTAAATTTCAATAAAAAATAACTTAAGATCAAGTTGTTGTTTCAGTTCCCATAGATCAGCTCCCCAGCCTTCACCACAGTTGTGTCCTAAAAAGTCGTTGCCATGTCTCCTATTTTACTGCTGCTCATTAACTCCTAATTCCTGCGAATTTAATGACTCCTAGATCTAAACACTAAACTTATATACCTTTTTCTATATTTTTTTTTATATTATAATAAAACGGGAAAGTGCTAACCAAAGTTGATAGGAAACACATTTGAAAGAGGAAAATTAGTAATGGATACAAATGATTAATTATTGTAATTGACATTACAATAAAAGGTGATGAAAGTGGTGGGAGAATTGAAATGTTTGAGAATGTGATGGTATAGAGTGGTGGGAAGTGGTGAAACATGATCTGTCTAAAGGAGTAGGAGAAATGTTTGAGAATTGTAGTGGCAACTTTGTTCCCTTCATAACACAATCATCCAAACCTAAGAGTACTTCTTGTTGAATTGTTGGTTCACACTATCTCATCATTTCAAGGCAAAAGAAAATACTCATTCACTCAGCTGTTGGTGTCTTTGATAATAAGATAATCTTCCACTCTGTCATATGTCACTCACACCATAGGCAAACTATAATCTCATATTCAAGTAACACTATTATAAGCAACTCTTTCTCATTTACTTTACACTGTTCAGAAGGGTGAAATTCAGAAGAAAAAGAAAAGAGCAAGGAGGAAGATAAAAGTGATATAAAATTAGGAAAATGTTGTTTTTTCATAAAAGCTTCTTAAACTAGTTTTTTTTATACTAATTTCCATTCTAGAAATTGCATGTTTGATTTACACTTTGTTTTAAGAAAAGTTAGGTTTTATTCTTTTCAAACCACCTTCTCAATTCTAAAATTCTTTTTGAAACTTTCAAAGTTATATATTTCAATTTATGATTAGGACTAATTGAAATTGATATTTTCTCTCCAACTTTTTCTATTCAAAGTTCAAAATCAAATTTTGGTTAAAAGTTTAAGAATAATTTAAAAGTATGATATCAATTAGAAATTAAAAATTAAAAAATATATAAAAAGAACCTACTTACAAATATATTTTTTAAGGTTTTATGTTAAAGTTGATATCGTAATTTATGTTGACTTATTTTGATATTTACATAATAAATATTTAATTTTACAAAACAAAATGTAAAAACTAGTTATTTTAAAACAAAGAATAAGTGTAAAATAAAAAATTGAAAAACTAGTTTTTTTCTTTTCTTATTCCTTCCTCATTATTTTTCTCTTTGTCCTTTTAATTCAAACACATATTATGTTAAAGGATTTTTTTTTTCCATTGTAGCATTTGAAGATGACTTAAATTGGATTAACATTTAACCAGCACTTTTTGTATAAAGGAGATTTGATTGTTGGAAATTTTAGGACAATTTGTTAGATAAATAAATAAAGCTGATAAAATATTCAAATACAATGTTTGTAATTTATTATAAAAAAAATTATTGGAGAAGATATTTGCTTAAATTAAATAAAAAATAATGTGACATTTAATCAATGTATACAAACAACTTTATTTTCAACTCTAAATAACTCAGGTTTATTAAAGTTATATTAAAATAATATTTTTATTGATAAAAATTTCAATAAAAAAACTCCCATTAAAAATGTTTTTCTAAATAGAGTTTCTTCCATTTTGCAAACATAGTTGAATGTGTTACAAAATTGTACATAGTTGAATGTGTGTTACAAAACTATATTATTGAAACAAAAGGAATTTTATTATGAAACTTTTTTTTCTGAAAGGATAAAAGTAATTCTAAAAAGTATTTTTTAGAATTTATAAAAAATAAATATTTGTTTGACATATAAACCTTTCGATAGAAAAAAAAAACAGAAAAAAAGAAGAAGAAGCATCATTGGAACCATATAGTATGGTAAAATGAAAAAAAAGACAACTTATGATAGGTGCAAATAGCATCGAACTTGGACACATGAATTAAACCCTAATTTCTTAGTTTTTAATTTAATATAAACAGTTTTTTTTATATATAAATCTCCACACTCACTTTAGAGAGATTCTCATTCTTTTCACTTTTTTAATTAACTCATTTTTTATTTTATTTGTCTTCCCTCCTTGTGTAGCAACTTTACATTTAATTATAATATTAATTTTTTAGTTGATCATGATGACACTAAAATAATATTTGAATATAGTAATTATATTATTTTGAAGTTATACAAATAAATAAAAATGATTAAAATGTGAGTCTTATAATTTTATATTAAAATAAAAGTTGTGAAAAATATTAAATCCATAAAACAAAACAAGAATCAGTAACCAACATACATAAAAAAAAACATGCAGTTAGTTAGTTATAATCAGAAATTAAAATGACAGATAATTATGATGCTTGATACTGCTGTTTTGTTGTTACACAACATGATGCAACTCATTATGAAAAAATAATCTGAATCTTTTTACAAAAGTAAAAAAAAAAAAAAACAGAGACAACTTTTGTAGAGAATAATGGCATAAATATGCGATTTTTATTACGTGGGGGCAAAAATTAATGTTAAAGTGACTAGAATGCATTTGCACAATGTCCCCACTTTAAGGTAAACTAGACAAAGCACACACACAAACTGGGAACTTCACGCCGCAACACAACACAGCACAACACTCCCATTTTCACCTTTTTCTCTCATCGGAGAGAAGAAGGTGGTGCATGCACACACACTTTTTATGATCTCTCTCTATATATATGTGCACTTTCACACGTTATATCATACATAGAGAGACACATAAGTGTCTAAGCCAAACCTCACTGTCTCACACGTTGTAGAGCTACATACTTAGGGAGCTCAAATCTCAATGACCCTTCAGAGACTCTGAAAAGGTAACAAGGGTGGTGGGTATTCATTCTCTTAACTTGCACTCTTTGTTTTTGATGCGTGTGTTGTGTGTCTTATGTTGGTCTCTCCTCTGACTCGGAGACAGAGAGAGAATCAAATTCACTCTAACTTCGGTATTAGAAAAATGAAAAAAGAAATGATTTTAAATGACTCTTGATCTCATAAATCGCCTTGAAACATGTCCTTTTCTTCTCTATTGCAAACCTTCAATTTCTAGCTCCCTCATTCTCTCTCTCTGTTGAGAGTTGAAATGTTGTGATTTTGGTTCTTCATTCTCTCACTTTCTCTGCTTTACTTGGTTGCTGATTGTTCAAAGAGAAGCACATTCAATGGAGCTTTTGTTTTTTCAGTTTTGGGAGTGGATCAGCTGACCCCAGATCTTCAATTTGTTTGATTGCAGCAAAGTGTCATCCTTTCTTCTAATTAATAGCTTGGGTTGGTACTTGGTAGTGTGACTTCAACTTGGTTATCTTGACATTGAGAAATGTTGACTTGCATAGCGTGTACCAAGCAACTTAATAATGGATCTCTTCGCCAAGAAGAAGAGGAAGAAGCTGGTCACACACCCAGCACCAAGCAAGCCATCAAGGCTCTCACTGCACAGGTAAATTGACCATTTTCCTTGTACACTTATTTATCTCATTACCAAATTTTGAAACTGTAAGAAAGAACCCCACCTCTTCAATTATGTATTTCTTCATACTTGGTTGCTAATAGCCTAATAGTAATACCAAGAGAACTAACTAAAAGGATTCAATTTTATTTATCTGTTTGAATGATTTGGTTGACTTGTTTTTACTTAAGTGGGAACTATGGTGACAAAGGGGTGGTTTTGTTTTTTCAGATCAAGGACATGGCAGTGAAAGCTTCTGGGGCATATAAGAGCTGCCGACCTTGTTCAGGATCTTCCAATGGTAACAGGAATAGGAAGTATGCAGACTCAGATATGGGGTCAGATTCAGCTAGGTTCAACTGGGCCTACCGCAGAACTGGGAGCTCCAATTCAACCCCAAGGATGTGGGGGAAGGAGACAGAAGGTGGTAGGGTGAAAGGACTTTCCAGTGGGGAAGGAACACCAGCTTCTGTGAGTGGACGCACTGAGTCAGTGGTGTTCATGGAAGAGGATGAGCCTAAGGAGTGGATTGCACAAGTGGAGCCTGGTGTGCTTATTACTTTTGTTTCATTGCCTCAGGGAGGAAATGATCTCAAAAGGATACGGTTCAGGTACTAGTACTTCTACCCATCTTGTGTGTGTTTGGAGATTGCACATTTGGGGGAGTGCAAGCACATGCCTTTGTCATGTGGTAGAGGTTACTTGCTTTTTAGCCAATGTGACTTTGTCCTTTGTTGTAGTTTAAACTCTTCCTTGTTCTTTGATCTGGCAAGCTAAGTACATGTTTGTTTGGGAGTGATCACATGCTTTCAAAGGCTGTCCAGATTCTAGATTGGCAGGATCTATTTTGTTTCTATTGTGCCTCTTTGGAGGACCTCAGCTTTGTTCCATTGTCAGTAACTCATGCTTGGCTGGTGTGATATGGTAGGCCGGGACAAAAGCTAAAAGGACTTTTATCTTCTAGCCTGATCATTCAAATGCTCTCCCTCCCTCCCTCCCTCTTCTCAGCCCACAAAAAGAAAAAGGAAAAAGAAGAAACAAAAGAAAAGAAAGGAATTTGTGCAAAGAAAAAGGCCAGGCTTGGTTTTCTGCCACTCCTAGAGTAATATTCATTTTATGAAATACAAGGAAATTTGTCACCCTTTTCTGTTCCGAATAAAACATAAAGAAATCAAATACAACAATTAGAAGGGATATTAGAAGGGTCTAGTCAATCATAAATAGTTTTATTGATACTGATCAGTTTCATTAGTTTACCTGAGACAATAAAATGTCCTTTTTCGTTGGGGTAAGTGTTCTTTGGATTGTGTCATTAGACTCCTAACCTCTGGCTCATCTCTCTTTCATGAGAATATAGGCTTCTCTTCTAAAATTCTCCTACTTTTTTTATTTTCTTAATGGTAACTACCTGAAGAAAATGTTGGATTTATAATTATGGGTAAAACATCTACAGGTTCATCTTATACTGGTAAATGATTTCTGTACCCCTAATGGAGTACAAGAAGCTGTTCATTTGGGGTGGGAGTGAGGGCTCTTGTAGACATTTTAAGATGTTTCTACACTACTATAACCTGCAAGTTTTGTTGTCTGTCCTTGAATATCAATCATCTAGTCTGAAAGTAGCAATTATAGTTCCCTGTTAATATTTGTGTCTGTCAATAATTCAACTTGAGAAATATTCAACCAGGGGAAATATACTAGTGTGGGATGTGACATTTCTTTCTCTAAGCCCTTTGGTAATTGTACTAATTAATTATTTGATATTTTTTGTCAGTCGTGAAATGTTTAATAAATGGCAAGCTCAGAGGTGGTGGGCAGAGAATTATGACAAGGTCATGGAGTTGTACAATGTTCAGAGGTTCAATCAGCAAGCAGTTCCTCTTCCAACCCCACCTAGATCCGAAGATGAGGTGAGCATACAACTTCTTTGTAATTTGTATTTGTTAAGGATTGCATGGTTAAATCTTAAACCAAGGAACTCATTCAGCTTACATGTTATGCTTAACAATCAATCATAAATTCCTTCTAACACATATTTGAGGTCTGATATTAAGATATTTGAGTTAAGAACCTGGTTCTTGAATGAGGAAGAATTGTGTAAGGAAAGACTTCCCACTTAATGTGTAACCTATTAGTTAACTAAGGGAGCAGGTTGTTATCTTTTGTATTTACATAATAAGCTCGTTTAGAATCTTCTGATTTAGAGAATTTGCTTATTTTGGTTGGCATTTACATGGTTTTTCTCTTTCAGAGCTCAAAGATTGAATCTGCTAGGGACAGTCCTGTCACTCCTCCACTCAGCAAAGAGCGAGCACCCCGCCATTTTCACCACCCAATGGGAATGGGCTACTCCTCATCAGATTCAATGGATCACCACCAAATGCATCCTCACCCTTGCTATGAGACAAGTGGTCTGGCATCAACACCTAATCTTTCCAACATTACTGCACCAAAGACTGAAAAATCATCCCTTGATGGTTCTGCAAGGACTAGTTCATCTGGAGAAGATCACTCAGGCGAGTTTTCAATCAGCAATGCCAGTGATATGGAAACTGAATGGGTTGAACAGGATGAACCTGGAGTCTACATCACTATCAGAGCACTGCCAGGTGGAACTAGAGAGCTCAGGCGTGTTCGGTTCAGGTAAGCAGAAATCATTAGTGTGGAAAACAAATTACTTTAAAGGAACTGCTTTTTTATACTTTGTTGCTATCTAAACAAGTTGTATTGTTTGAAAAGCTGAAATTTTTCTAATGCACCTTACTTTTGACATTTTTGTTGAATAAATAGTCCATGCAATGTTTTTCCAACGTCTTCCCATTACAAATTATTATGTATGATAAGTTTGTTCACTTTTAGAATAACTATCCTAGAAGTCATACTAAAAATGACTTCTAATTGTTTGACAGTGTAAAAGGTTTACAATGATCATGCGTGACTGTTTTTGAATGATCCCTTTGGATGATCATGCATGGACTAAGTTTTTGAATGATCCCTTTGGATGCCTGACTCTTAAAGTCTTGACGGCTCAATTGTGTAGTCATCAAGTTTGATTTTGTCATGAATAATCACATTCATTCAATTAAAACAATTCTTTCTTCATTCTTTTACACAGCCGAGAAAGGTTTGGAGAAATGCATGCGAGATTGTGGTGGGAAGAGAACCGTGCTAGGATACAAGAACAATACTTGTGACTGTGACTATAGAAATGCCTTTACACAGACAACTGCTTCAGCAGGCTAACACAGTACAGCTTGAAAGCTTTACAACAGTGTTGTGCATTATAGATCCAGTTACCTTTCCAGGCCATGTAACGGCAACTTTCAACTTTGTAGTTCACTTTAGCTGTTGAGAAATGCAGATGTTGGGAAATATTAAACTGTGATAGTGATATTTTAGTCTTAGTTAAAACTTGTTCCTGCCAATGTCAGTCAAATGTTTCCATCTTGTATGAATTTTGAACTATTCCAAGTGAGATAACAAGTTTGGTTCTGTCAAAAATGTTTAAAGCTGCAAATACAATGCTGTAGATCGAAAACTCTGCACAAAACGAATCACTGGAAAGTTGGTACCAAGTACATGGTAACAGAAGGACATGGTTTCTGAAGCTTAGAAATGTAAAGTTAAGGGCCAACACAAGTTTATAAAGTGGAGCATGTCCAAGACAATTGCTGTTTCCTTCTGCCATGAATGTTTTAAGTGCCAAATCACATTATTATGACTTAATAACAGGAATTTAGGAAGCTTGATAAGGTGATTAACTAAGTTTCAATCTTGAAAAGAATAATCAAGATGAGTTCATTCTCTTTATTGTCATAGTTGGATTGGACCAAGTTTCTTGATGTAGAAGAACTTATTATGCATGCCACCCCAAACAAACCATAGATTGTTTCTCTCCCTTTACATGTTTGAGAATGCAAATTAGTTCACTATATATACTGCCTATTAGATACGAAGAATCTTGTTATTCTTTTTATATATTGGGTGAATTTATTTATGTTTTTCTTAAATATTTATTTCAATAAAATAAGCAGATTTCTGTTTGTCTAATAAGTTTGTTTATTCTATTTATTTTTTAGAAAAATGTTTTATGCTCTTTTTTAATAAGTAAATTCTTTCATATTAGATATCACTACTTCAAGTAACAACAATCATTTGTCATCACATGAAAAAAGAATTATTAAAAAAAAATTACAAAAATATGGAAGGACTAGACCAAAACTCATATGTTAACAAAAATAATACATAGGTAGACTATATCTATTAATAAAGAATTATAAGAATAGACTAAATGAAAACTTGTTATACCAATAAAAAGATTCTCTATGAATAAATAATAAATTAGTCAATTTATTAGCACACACGCATTTCATCGATTATGCAACACAAACCAAGACAGACTCACATTTCAGCTAGACATTAGTAAATTACAACTTTTGAACTTCTTCCAAAACATATATAACTTCATAAAATTCAACAACTAAAACAGTCTTAACGTCAAGAAATGCAGATAAAGCTCCAATAAATAATTATTTTAAAAGTTATTAATTTCAGAAACATTTAAGTTTAATATACCTAACGGAGACTAAGAATTAAGCTATTGAGTTGTTTATAAAATCAAAGTATCTAAACTTAATAATTTTAATTAGTTCAATTTTTTTAAAAATCAGATTACTTACAACATGATACATACAAAAAATTGAATTGATAACTGAAGCTTCCATTAGACAGACAAAAGCCATCAAAAATAAATTAGGCCAATTTACCCCAAATACGCAGGGGAAGACCCCTTTTGAATAATACTTTTGACTAAAGCAATTTAAAAGAAGAATGATAAAAAGGGACAATGTCACTCGTAACTTAGAGAAATTCTTCTTATCTTTAAAATCCTGGAAAACATACATAAAAGAAACAAGACATTTCAGACAAGCTGGTTTGAAAAAATAAAACATGATAACATCGCTTGTGTTGTGTCCCTTGTCTGACAACTACACCCAAAAAACAAAGGTTGGAGAACAGATGAAGTGATTCAACACCCAAAATAGTAAAAGAATGTTAACACAAGCTATTTGTAAGTATTGTTACTACTGCCTGCAAAATTACCATGTTATCATTCTTTCAATAAACAAACCATCAGGGATTGCAAATTAACAAAACATAAATGGGAGAAGGAAAAACAAATACACTACAAGAACAAAACCAAAAAGATTCCACAAAGTACTATATCAAGATAGAAGAAGCTTTCGTTCATTCTGTCATGTCATCTTCTTCATCTTCATCTTCACCTCCACTCAGATCAAGATCAGCCAGTAATTCATCCAGTGGAACAGAAGGTAGCTCATCACCATCAGTCACCGATGCCATCTCTGATGGCTGGTACTCCTTGTTTCGGTACAGTGATATGTTGAACCTCATATCAGGGTTTTCTTCCAAATCTTTCAAGAATTGTTCATATTCTGAGAGCATTTTGTCTTGATCAAGTTTCCTATCATCAACCTCCATTTCAAGTGATTTCAGCTTCCATGATCGAGGCTTCCCCCGTTTCTTTTGGCGCTTCTCTTCATAACTCTTCTTTATTAAAATTGCTTCAGGAATGTGCCCTTTGTACTTGTCCAGCTCCATGTCATTACTATTAGCTCCATACAGATCATAACCAAGAGCATTATCACCAGGATTTAAAAGATGGCCCAGATGAGTCTTGATGTTAAATATTGTGTCGTTCTTGCCAAAATCTGACACACGAGCAACTTGAGCCTCTGCTAAGCGATATTTTGTGCCACCAATAGTAACCTCAGATGAAATAAACTCCATATCCAACACTATATATTCCACTAACTGTCTGCTAGTAAGTAATGACTTGAAGGATGTTCTCCAGTATTGATCAGCATCTAAGAAACAGTGCCTCAAGGTAAATGGATCAAGCAGAGCAATGCTGTTGGTAACCTTAGTGCAAATCACAATAGGACCAATATTTCCCAAACTAACAGCAACTTTTGGAGGCAGACAGATTAAATCCTCACGGCAAATGGGGCTGAGTTCAACAGAAAATGTATATTTGTAGTTGTAGTTATTACTCTTTGGATCATGGGAAACTAGCTGCTTATCACTGCGGCTCCTTGCAGGAGCAACTTTCCCTACAAACTCCACAAATTTAACTCCATGACTTCGATTGGAGAAGAAGAAGTCAATACCTTGTTCCATCTGCTTGATTCTTATAGCACTGGCAGCAGCACCATGCTTCAGAATTAGCTGCTCTAGATAAAAGAAAGTACGCCTATGAGAAACATGTTGTCTAAGTTGCACAGCAGCAACCCACTGGTCAGGATTAGCCTGGACCCTAGAACAGGATTCACACATATGCTCTTGTTGAACATACTCCACAGTATAAGCCTGTTCAAGAATTGCTCCATTGATAACCTCCTTCTGAACCTTGACCTTCACTTTTACCCTCCTGGAATGGGGTTCAGTCCAAATAAACTCGGCATGTACCAACCTCACTTTACTCGAATTAAAATTTTTCTGCAATTTCTTCAAGCAAAATGTCAGCAGCTCCTTTGATTCTAGCTGTAACTTGACCCAACTTCTTGGTGGCTGCAAGTAACTCTCACACTCAGGGCAATGCACCAGCACTAACCGCTTCAGTAATCCTTCAGTAATGTCAACTTCCGAGCTCAAACACTTCACACACATATTAGCAGCATTTGGCTGCATTGGAATTCCACACTTGCAACACAAAACACTGCCAATTGTTTGATGAACCTTGAACATACCAGATCCATCTGCCATGCCTGATGAACTAAACATACTGATGAATTGAAGATAGTATTCCCCTGTTCAAACAAGCATGTGTAAGCAAAATGATTAAAGGAAAACTTTCAATTGGAAAATTACAAGTAAACAAAAAGAAAATGAGTTATTTGTAAACAACTTGTAAGAATTGAAAACTCATCATGAAATGATTAGGTAAAATAAAGACACAAATATGAATTTTAGTCTTCAGAACAAATTGCTAAAAACAATCATAAAAAAAAAAAAAATCAGCACAAGGAATAAAAGTTCAGAAAAGCATAGATATCAAGAACGCACAAACAAGGATCATAACACAAAGAACCGAAAAGGTAAAACAGATAATTTGAAGACAAATACATTCTACCCATAAGGCTAAAGTCAATGAAAAATTCAAAAAGAAGAAATCTTGACAGAAATTGGCATTGAGAAATTAAGAACATGAAACCTGAGAAAGCATTAGACAAGGGCTTGAAACAAGGTATGATTGAATCACAAAAACATGATATAAAAAATAATGAATTGAAAAGCTTACTTCGTAACAAAGGGAGGTAGAGAGATAGATCAGTAGTCTCTGCTGAAACTCAAGGTGAGGGTGGAGACAGCGGCGTAGAAACACCCTATGTCTTAACACTGAAAAAACCAAACCAAACCAAAAATCAAAGTTGATTACAAATTCTAAGTCGGTGTGGTAACACACTGTTCAAGTTGCAATAAAGTCCATGGGCTTGAAGCCCTACTACTCTCAAGCCCAACATTTCTTGTCTTCCAGGCCCGCAATGAAATAAACCTCTTCGAAACTTAAATTAGATATTCTAAATTTAAAATATGATTTATATATTTAAGAAATATTGATTTATGAAGAATTTTAGCCCACCATATAATTTATTTCAAAATATTTATTTATTATAAATCTTAATTATATAAAATAAATTTGTCTCATGCAATACACATAATAAAATACAAGCATCTTTGTGAAAAACAACATTTTAATAAAATACAATAACAAAAGGGAATAATGCAATTTTTAAAACAAGAAAAAGTATTTTGTGATTATTTTTTTCTATATAAAACATAATAAGGGAGTGATTGAAAACAAATTAAGTTACTTAACAAATTAGTTGATAAATTATAAAAAGATATTTTAATATATAAAATAATTAAATACAGTCCTTATTTATTAATATTTTATAGTTTCCTGATTTAAGATGACATTTTATGATTTTGTTATAAAAAAGTAATACTCATAATTTTAGAAATTAATTTGGTTAGTTATTTTTGATTTTTTATAAAATAAAATTTAATTTACAGTGACAAAATGAAATGGATAATCCATAATGATGAATAACCACGTGTTGGTTTTGACATTATTGGTGAATCCTTTCAACATGATTTGCAATTTTTTGTTTAAGCAAAGGGCATAATCGTAGTTTAGTGGCGAAGAGGCACTAGGGCACAACACAACACAAAGTGAAGCAATGTGGGATTTAAGTGTATAAATTTTTTCCCTCAAAACTGAAGTCATTGTCAAACGTTTTCAAAACCCTCACTCTGTCGCTCCAAGCCGCTTCCTTTTCTCCCTGTTCTTCGTCTCTCTTTCTCTCTTTCTCTCTCTGTCCCTATTGAGAAGAACAAAACCCTACCCATCTTTTGTTCTTCCCAGTGTTAGCCTCAAGTTTTGTTTTTTCGCCGTTGTGGTTGTGTTTTATCTTCTGGGTAGGGTCCCTGTTGGGTTTAGGGTGCAATGGTCCCTGGTTCCAGAACGGAGAGTGCCACTGGTACCCATTTGCTCTCTGCGAGAGTGCGCAAAACCATTCAATCCATCAAGGAAATCGTGGGGAATCATTCTGATGCTGATATCTATGTTGCCCTCAAGGAAACCAACATGGATCCTAACGAAACCACTCAGAAATTGCTCAACCAAGGTTTGTGGGTGCCTTGGTGGGGCCATGTTTACCTTTTTGTTCTTCAGTCTTGCTTCCCTCTTTCGAGTTTTTTTTTAATTGTGTTGCTTTATATTTGTTTGGTTTTTGATTGATGGGGTTTTGGTTTTGGCTCTCATATTTACCCTCTCATTTTTGGCGCTGGGGTGTTTGTGTAATTCATGTGTGGGTTGAATTTTGGTATTTAATTTGCATTTATAAGAACGAGAATGATAAGAGTTTAGGATGATTTTTTTGGCCTTTTTGTAGTAGACAAGGTTGAGCTTTGGTGAAAGCCGTGGAGCCTTCTTTGATTGTGTATTTTTTTTGTTGTTGTTGCGGCATTATTTCGATGTTTGAAATTGCAATGATCTTTGATGTTGTGGAAATCTATGAAAACACTAATGTTGCGTCTGAAATTGTTACATGATTACATTTGTTCATATCTTTTTGGTTATGTTTTGTTTATTTAGGCTGCCTGCTGAAACTGGTGGTTTAGAGTTTGTGGCACTATCACAATGTTTGGGCTGATCATTAGTAAAAAATTATTGACTTCAATAACAAAGGGAATGTAGGACAATTATTATGTGCTGAAGATGTTTTTAACTTCTGCTAACTGTGACATAGGATTCAAAAAACCATTTAAAAATAGTGGTCATTCTGTCTTTCCATTATATCATTTTCTAGGGTTAGTTTTAAATTTGCGAAGTCCTGGAATTTATTTCATCTAAATATCTTAAATATAATGTATTTCATTGATGTGCTTAAATAGTAAATAGTTTCTGCATGAATGTGAGTGCCTATTGATGAGCATTGCAATTAGGCTGTCTAAATTAGGATGTTTCTAGATTATATTGTTTCAAACCATGTATGTGATTTTGCAATTGATAGGTGTTTTCTTATGACATTTTGCTTGTTCAGCTCTAATTGGAGTTTGACAATGCCCCATATTAAGTATCAAATTGAAAGAAAAGTTAACAGAAAAAATCTCCTAATGTTCACTGTGGTTTTATGATTCAGATCCATTTCATGAGGTGAAGAGAAGGAGAGACCGAAAGAAGGAGGTACCACTTATATTCTTTTTGGATGACTTATTAAATTAAATCCTAGTTACATGTTAAAGAGTAGTGATTTTCTAATCTGTAATTTTATTGAATGTATCTGTTATTTTACAGCCTCAGAATGTTGGGAACAATGGTTCAGCTGACTCACGAAGGCCATCAGAGAATAATAGTGGTCAAGGAGTGAAATTTCACACCCCTTCTGAACGCAATGTTCGTAGAGCAAACTATTCTCGGAATACTTTACCAGGTAATATGTCTGTTTTATTAAAAGTGTGATGTCTTTTAATTGATTGGTATTTTAGCCATATATGATATATCTATCTATGTATTTACTCCTGATGAATAATTTATGGTTTTCGTTTTCAAACCTTCATTTGCATGTGGGTTCAAATAGTGAAAGGGATCACTTGTTTTTGTATATGTTTAATGTAACTCAAGTCACTGGTCTTTTCTTGTCTGGTTGTTGTTAGCATTACTATCTGCATTGATCTTTAAGTTCATTCTTACTATCCAGGCATCAGCAGAGAGTTCCGTGTTGTTAGAGACAACAGGGTAAATTATATATATAAAGAAGTAAAGCCTCTTTCACAGCAGCACTTAGCATCTGCCAGTGAGGAGCTAAATGTAAACTTATCTGAAAAGGGGTACGTGCTCTCAATTTTAGTTTTTATTGATTTTGGAGGAGTGATTGGAGCACTTTGCATATCCAGTTTCAGTAGTTGTCGATATATGCATAACCTCTTGCTCTCTAGCCCCTCAAACAAATTTGGATTATGTTCTATTGCTGAGAGTTTTTTTCTTCTGTGTGAGAGGTAACAAAAGATACCTGAACTGTGAAAACAATTTTAATAGAAGATTACTTAACTGATACATATGACATGAATTATGCAAACCCAAGGTCAGATGCATGCAAACTAATACAAAGTATGCAGACACAGATACAAAGTTAACAGTTTACATTTAACAGAAGTTAACAGAAGGGGCGAGAAAGGATTCTAATGAGGAGAAATAGTAAACTCATCTTCATAAGATATTATGTAAATCAAAATCTATTATTGTATATTGATCCAAGGTTGTTAAAGGTTAAAGGTGTGCCTTAACACATGTCTTACAAAAGGACTTTAAAAAGTTTGAAAGCAGTTATTTGTTATATACTGCATCAAAAAAATTTGTTGATCTGTTTGCTCCGTAAAACAGAAAATGGAGTATTTCCTCTCTGTATGTGGATCAAATAGCATAAGGAATTTTCTCTGTAATAGGCAACACTAGGAATGAAAGTCCAGTGATGCTAGCAATTGACATTTTAATTTGAACAAATGCAAGTCAGATTTGAAAGACATTTTCTTTTATAATTTTGAAATTCATATTTGTCAGGGATCACTATTTTGGTTTATTCACATTGTTGTCAGATAATTGAATTTTATATATATATACACGTTTTCATCATTGTTGCAGTTCATCAGCTTCCACCAGTCATAGATCATCTGGCTCTAGGAATTCATCCCAGGCACTAAATGGTCCTTCTGATTCATTTGCTAGATACCCGAAAGATGCTGTTCCAAATATCGTTGACAGAAAAATTGCTTCTGAGGATAAGGATAAGGATAAGCAAAGCATGATTTCAAATGCAGCAGAACGGGTGCAACCAATTAAGCCTAACCACATCCATCAAAATCCTGCTTCAGTGGCATCAAGCAGTTCTGCTGTTGGGGTGTATTCCTCTTCAACAGATCCAGTTCATGTGCCCTCTCCTGATTCTAGATCATCAAGTGTTGTTGGAGCCATTAGGCGTGAAGTTGGGGTTGTTGGTGTTCGGAGACAGCCTTCAGACAACAAAGTAAAACAATCATTTGCTCCTAGCAGCTCTTATGTTGCTGGAAAAGATGGTACATCTGCAGATTCTTTTCAACCAGTTGGTGCTGTCTTGAAGACTGAACAATTTAGTCAAACTAAAGTAACTGAACCTTCATTATCTGGTGTGCCAGTTAGCAGACCATCTGTGAACAACCAGTATAATGGTAGACCACATCAACAACTCGTGGGACATCAAAGAGGTAGTTCTTTGAAATGGCTCTACCAATTTTGTTTTTAATCTAAATTTTCAAGAGTAGAATGTTGGACTATGCTTTGGGTCTTACGGTAGGGTAAATAAAGCAATCCAAAACAATTGAGTGGGAGAACGTATTGTGCATTTTTGTTTATGCTTTTTCTTACCTGTTTCCGAGAAACTTGCTTGTTAAATGTATCATTAATGTACCCATTTTTTCTTTGCATTTTTTTTATTGAAGTGTTTATGATTGAACTATCCATTTCCTTACCCACATTAATTGACTGAGATGATTTTTGTAGGTTTCCTTTTTTATTATATTCTATTTTTATTCTTTCCTAGAAATTTGATGAGTTTTGAATGATGCAGTCTCCCAGCAAAATAAGGAATGGAAGCCTAAATCTAGCCAGAAGCCAAACAGTAATAATCCTGGAGTAATTGGAACCCCAAAAAAGGCTGCTGCTTCTGCTTCTCCTCCAGCAGAAAATTCTGTAGATATAGAGTCAGATGCAGTAGAGCTTCAAGATAAACTTTCCCAACTAAATATATATGAGAACCAAAATGTGATTATAGCACAGCATATTCAAGTTCCAGAGACTGACCGATGCCGGCTGACCTTTGGTACCATTGGGACTGAAATTGATTCTTCAAGGCTTCAGTCTAAGTATCACATAGTAGGACCTTCTGAAAAATCAAATGATGAATTGGCTGCAAGGTTCACATTCTTGTTTTTATTGTATTTTTTAATTTTAAGTTAAGAGAGTTTAATATTTGGGGATTTTCTTTGTATTTTAGTTATATTTTAATAAGGGTTAGAAAATAATTTTTCAGATGTATATTCAATGTTATTTTCATATACAACTATGTACACGATAGCTAGTATGCTTTTCGTGTAAACTAGTATTTTAATAAGGTTTAGAAAATAAATTTTCAGATGTATAATTCAATGTTATTTTCACCCACAACTAATAAGTCCACGATAGCTAGTATGCTTTTCCTGTGAACAAGTTGTAATGTTGTTTAATATTTGATGGCAGCTTGGCAGTACCTGCTCCAGAGTTGTCCACTGATGATGTTTCTGGGAGCAAACAGGTGGACTTACTGGATGAACACATAAGAAGTTCTGGGTCGGACTCTCCTGTATCTGGTGCTCCTTCTGAGCAACAATTGCCTGATAACAAAGACTCTTCAAACACTCAGAATCTGGACAATTATGCTAACATTGGGTTGGTTCGTGATAGCAGTCCATCCTATGCACCTTCAGAACCTCAGCAGCAAGAATCTCATGATATGCCAGGCTTTGCGGTGTGTGATTCTTTTCAATTCTACCATCATAGTCCATATGTTGTTGAGCCTTTCCTTGTGGTCTATGCAAACTTATTAATGGCCTATAGTTCTATATACAATGTTAGTGAGACTCTGGCAATGAGGGGCTGCATAACAAAACCTCTTGTTAGGATTATGCCTGTATTATTTGATTGACACTTTTGCCTTTGATAATTATATATCGTGCAGCATTTGCACACCATTGAAACTAAAGATATTCACTATTCAGGCACTGGTTGTGACTGTAAAAGGGTTATATCAGGTCCAATATGGATTAGATGTGGCAGTTAGTTCTGTAGCTTTCAGTAGTGGATAGTGGTATGGAGTGGCCTTCTCCAAAAGATATTACAGTGGATAGTAGGATGGCTGCTTATTGGACCCTAAATATATATATATTACACAATGCCTATAAATTTATAATGAAGAGCCAAATGACAAGATAGACATGTACTCGGATTCAGTGAAAACCCAGACAACTTGCTGGAAAGTGATGGGTCAGCATGCAGAGAATAAAGTCTTGTGAAAAAAATGTAAAACAAAATGTATCAGATTTATCATTAGGCTGGGGATTTTTCAAGTTTGCAACTTCCCCAAAAACTTTGAAATGGCACTGGTTTCAGGGGCAAACATAACTCTGTTCCTTCTCTCAGTTGTGCCTGCTCTGCCAACTATTTACCGTGGCTTTTTGGCTATAAATTATTGTGGCATGGCCAGCCATGTTGTTACTGTCATTGGGGCAGTAGCAGGGTGCCACTCTGCACTAGAGTGATTGTGACACTGGCACACAATTGATAACTATAGGCCATTTGGTCTGTTGTCTGCAACTATATTTGAGATAGTTGTTTGTTAGGAGGGACTAGAAACGTATTTGTTTGTTGTCAGTGATTTATAATCTGGAAAAAAGATAATCTAATTTGCAAGAAAACAGTCTGTTTTATTCACTTGCACTGAACCGACTGCTAAATCCATAACGTGACTCCCAAGTTTGTTGTACTTGCTTTACTCTTTTGAACATCTGACTGAATTTACATTTAAAAGAATGTCCGTCTTTCTTTTCTGTTGACAGAGTGAGGATTCTTGAAACTTTCGCCTATGATTCTATGCAGCAATTGCCCAATAGAATTATGCCAAATACAAATACTCATATCAGTTACCCTATTTATTCACTACTTGTGTAATAGTATGTACAAGTAACAGGTGTACTTTGTGCCTTGTTGTCTTGTCATTCTCACTTTTAAATTTCCAAACAGGCGTATGATCCTCCAACTGGGTATGACATTCCTTATTTCAGACCTACAATTGATGAAACTGTACGAGGGCAGGGTTTATCATCTCCTCAGGAGGTATAATAAATTTATATGCCTATAGAATATTTAAGTCCTTTAATTTCTTGATTTTAGTTTAATTTATCCAATATGTTTCAATAGTGAGCATTATGTTTCACTTGTTGAATCTTAATGTGTTTTTTTTATCAGCACAAAAATACAACTATATATATAGACACACACACACACTTGGTACAAGGGGTACCAACCCATTTACAATGTCACTGAACAAAAATGAATCCTCCACCTAACGGTCACAATCTATATAGAATCATCAACCTAAAATATATATTATTAAAAGGTTCCCCTACAAAGCCAATAAATGCAGCTGGCAATTATACACGTTCAGGAACGCCAATTAGCAACACAAACAGCATCCAGGATTTGCTGTCCATAAGACAAAAGTTAGACAGTTGGAAAGATTTATTTTTTATTCACTACCCATTTTTGCTGAATGACAGTTTAATAATTACACGAGGGTTTATTTAAAATAAAACCTTATCAAAACAATTGGCTCATTTTTTTCTATCTTAATTTTGAATGAGAACTTTTGACGTTCTTTGAAACCTTTCCTATTTATTGTCTGTTTTGTGAAACTGTATTTCTTTATTTCTGATTTAGCTTTTGTGGAGGAATATAAAATGGAAAAGTTTTCTCCTTTTTTGAAATGCAAGATTAATTGGCATTTTAATTTTGTTGTTGGTGCTTTTCATTTTTATTAAATTCACCTTGTTTGGCAAGTGTAGGCTTTGATCTCCCATGGAACCAATAATACTCCTGCTTCCACAATTGCCATGGTACAACAACAACAGCAACAGCAACCTCCTGTGCCGCAAATGTATCCACAAATGCATGTTTCACACTTTGCAAATCTTATGCCATATCGTCAGTTTCTGTCCCCGGTTTATGTTCCACCACCTATGGCAATGCCTGGATATTCAAGTAATCCTCCCTACCCTCACCCAACCAATGGCAACAGTTACGTGTTAATGCCTGGAGGTGGTTCCCATCTTAATGCCAACAACCTCAAATATGGAGTTCAACAGTACAAGCCTGTGCCTGCTGGAAATCCTGCAGGGTTTGGAAACTTTGCTAGTCCAGCTGGATATGCCATGATAACTCCTGGTGTGGTTGGGGGTGCAACAGCTCTTGAAGATTCATCTCGAGTCAAGTACAAAGATAATCTTTATGTTCCAAATCCTCAGGTAATGTGGTTGTGTAGTGGTACAGAACATTTATCTTGAATGTCAGCAAAAGAAGCATTAACAAAAAAGCAATAGCTAAGTTAATTAACCATTTATAATCCGAACTAGCACCCAACATTACCGTCCATCCATTTCTCTTTTTTAGAAATGGACTGTTAAAATATTGTTTCCTAGTTAATATCCTTGGCAGCTATCTTAGTTTGGCCTAATTATGTGCTTAGTTATAACTTGTGATAGCTTGTTTTGCTAGAATCGATTTCCTATGTAAGCCCTTTTCAATAGTATAAGTTGCAAGTAATGTAGTCCACATTGACTCTTGATCTAATATGATATAGAATATAGAGAATATTAGGATAGGATTAGAATCTCTGCATATTATATCGTCAATGACATCATTTGTTGCTTTCTTTTGCAAAACTAAGTTTTGATTTCTTATTTCCCCCCCTCATTCACAGGCGGAGACATCAGAAATTTGGTTACAAAATCCAAGGGATCTTCCTGGAATGCAATCTGCTCCATACTATAACATGCCAGGGCAAACACCTCATGCAGCTTACATGCCTTCACACACTGGTCATGCTTCCTTCAATGCAGCTGCAGCTCAGTCTTCTCACATGCAGTTCCCTGGCATGTACCACACTCCTCCACAGCCAGCTGCCATGGCTAGTCCTCACCATTTAGGACCACCATCTATTGGCAACAATGTTGGAGTTGGGGTAGCTGCAGCTGCTCCTGGAGCACAGGTTGGTGCCTATCAGCAGCCCCAATTGGGCCACATCAATTGGACAACAAATTTCTGAAATGGGATAACAGAAAAAGGAAAGTTATATTTAACCCCTATGTGTACAAGGGACTGACTGAAAGTAGATATAGAAGAAAAGTGTCAGTTTTCATTGTGAAATGGATGACTTATGCTTTTATTTTTTTCCCTTTTTTACAAATGCAATGAAGCATTAAATTTTCAGTCTCCTTTGTTTGCAGTAGGTGTAGGAGTTATTGAGTTTTGGCTTCAAAAGTTGAAATTTCAGTCATTCCTGAAAATCCTTTCAGATAATGCTGAAAAGCTTTTCTTGATCGGATATGCTGTATTTTTACTGATATCTATGGCCACAATAACCCCCAAATTACTTATAACGTCTTCCTATCCATGTCAAGTAAAATTAACACCATGTTACAAAAGCATTTGTTTGGTGGCAACTTTGTATTTGTCGATTTTGAGTATTGAGTGAATATGAAAAGAAAGAAAATTGCAGTTCAAGTGCTAGTGACCTCTGTGGTGTGCAGTAGTTATTACTTTAAAGTTGATAACCATGTCCAAGAAAATGGTAGTCTTCAATACATTTAAGAAATTTATGGTTGTAGCTGTTGAATGTAAAAATAAATTTCAAGATAATTTATGAGTTCAAACTTAAAGTAAACAAATTTTGTGGTGGCAGATGATATGATTGTTGAAATCAAATGTGTTGGATCTTATATTCTTTTATTAAAAAAAATATGTTCGTTTACAATTTTGTTCTTTCTATAACTGCAGTTTTCATTGTAGTGAAACTAACACCATCAATACAATTAATCAGATATTTACATAACTGTGAAGTAATTTAAAATGTATTTGAATTATAGGAATTTTAATTTATGTACAAATTGCTTTCGATTATAGTATTAATACTATTTCACAACAGTGATAGGAAATAGAGTATTCGAGTTAGAACAAAAAATTTCAAACTTGATTTTCCTAACATAATTTATCGCAAGTGTGAATTTCAACAGCTTATAAACTAAATTAACTGTAATCAGTAAAAAGAGTATGAACTATATAAGAAAGTGATAATGTGAGGTTTTATCATTAATATCATTAAATTATAAGGATATTTTATTAATTCACCACGAATTAGTTCACCTAAATTTTGAATTTGATTATTTTCAAGATTTATATTCATTCATCTTTTAATTATGAGTTTTGCATTTTGTCTTTGTGGTTGTGAATATACTTTGTACATATTCTCTGTTTTAAATATTAATTAAATATTTTTTTAATAAAATTACAACAAAGAAAATATAAAATTATTGACGATTCAATGTAAAAAGATATTTTATTTTTAAACATATTAAATATTAAGAAAAAATTGTAATAACATAAATCATATAGAATATCAAATAACAAAATATCAGTTTCATAATAAATCTCAAATAACTCTTTAATAGTATAACATTTATTGTTTTTGCACTTGAAAGTATACTAGGAATATTAGTGAACTTTGAAATTGAGAGAAATAATAAAAAATTGTGATGAAAGAAAAATTCTTCAAATGAAATGACAGTAAACTTAAAAAATTAAGAATATTTTTAATAATTTAAAATAAATAAATAAAATGAGATGAATTTGTATACACTCATTTTCCTTCCTTTTATTTAAAAAAAATATCACTATTTATAGCATAATATTTATATGAATACAGTTTGTTTCACACACTATCATTTTACAACTCTTTTTTAAAATAAAATAATATATTAATAATTTATTTAAGTTAAATGAATGTAACTGGTGTCCACTTATAATTTCTCAGTTTATATTTGTTATCCCTACTAGTTGTAAATTTTATTTTTTTATAATAATTACGATGATGGTGTAATGAATGTGGGTCAAAGTTAATGAATAAAATGTATAAAATATTTGACTAATATTTTAGAATAAAGTTGATCTTTTAAAGTAGTTTTGTTTTCATTGAGAGGACAGAAAAACTGAAAGCTTAATGGAGTTGAATAATTTGTTAACATGAAGAAGCGTGCAAGGCGTAAAATCTGAAGCAAGATACGGTCGACTGGGAAAGAGGGTTATTATGTAGCATAGTTTAACGTTTTTCTGGTACTTTTTTTATCTGTCGAACAGCGAAATGTATTTGATATCGACATTTGTATAATACTCGTAAGATAATGTATAAGTGAAGTATCCAATTTAAAAAATATTTGTTGAATTTTTGATAATTTTAGTGTGATTTTAATATAATTTTTAAAAAACATGTTAACTTTTTAAAAATTTAAATTTATTATATAAATTTTATTATAATTTTAAAAATAAAAAACAAATCATTTTTAACCGACTATAAGAAACATCTTTCTGCTACAAATCCAAATTGAAATATACTTTACATATAAATTTTTATTATCAAATTTGAATTCATAAATTCATGTTTTTATTTTATATTTTAAAAATTATAAATATTTTCGTGTCCATACGATATCATATTTATATTGATATCGTATTAATATGTGTGTCATCTTACCTAGATTATGATAATGAATTATATATATAAAGGGTTAGTTGGAGAAATGAAGGAAAAAAAGAAGAGGGTAGCTAGGTAAAGAATGATGGTGCAAAGACATAAGGTTTTGTTTGGTTTGGGTGTGAATGAGAGAGTGTGTGAACGTGCAGTGGTCCTACTAGTCTTGGGATGGGTCTATAAAGAAGGGTATGGTGTCCCTATGAACACGGTTGTAGTGACCCTCAGATTTCAGACTTTGAACAAAAGTGTTTGTTGATAATACAAAAAGAAAAGCTACGGCAATCCCGAGGCCTATTTTTAAAGCAAACCAACCCAATGCTAACCAAACCAAACCTTCTTCTATTCTATTCTATCTTCATCCCTCCAAAACTTCACAAACCATTCCCACCCACCTTTAAACTCCCCTTCAACCTCTTTCAATTAAAGCCACAGATACCATTTCTATTTCTATATTTCACCTTATGCATCTCTCGGAGATTCATCTCCACTCAAAATTAATACATTTAATAATATATAAATGTAAATTTTATCATATAACTCTCTTTTTATAAAGTTGAATTAGATTTAAAATTCACTTCTTAATATATTATGAGAATTTTTTTAAAACTTATCTTAGAAAGAGTTTGTTATCTTTATCAGGTCATCCACTATCATATTATTATCAGACCCATAAATATAGTCTCACGTAATAGGTTTGGATGTGTTGGAGATCACATTGATCAGATATTGATAGGAAAAAATGCACGTGGAAGTAACACACAATCACGAATCAATTGCAGAAAATAAACAACACAAGATTTAACATAACTCGGTCGCCAACTGCAACCTACCTCCACATGGGCAACTATTAGGTAATTTTCATTTTATCATGTTGCAGACCAATTACAAGTACAATGATATCTTTAAATAGAGATTATAAAAGGAACTCACTCACTAAATATGATGTCTAGTAAACCCAACCCAATTGGTCCTGACTTCATAGCCAACAAATATATAGACATTTCATAATATATATTAGTAAGTACAAATTTCACCTTATAAACCGATATTGTAAGGTTGAATTAGGCTGAAAATCTATTTTTTTAATACTTTACATTAAAATCAATAAATCTGTCTAAAGAATAAATTCTCTTAGTAATTCATTTTATTATTAGACCTGACTAGATGTAGCACTATAAATATATTGTCTCCTATTTCTACAAAACTACCTGGATCCCAATACTATAGGATCAAAACCCTTTAGACAATTAAGTAGTACACAGATGTGTGACAAATAAACAGAAGTAGCAAGTGGCAAGCAAATAGATTTGATAAAACATTATTTCATTCAGAGAATATACTTATACTGCATGTGCCTTCATGCATACAAATTACTATATGTATATAATATAAAATACTTTACTGGTTATTTATTATCAAATAATTTTATGTATTGACCCTGCCTTGGTGGAAACGTAAAATGGTGAGTTTGATGAGGTGAAAATTGAGAATATATCTCACCTTCCAAGGAAACTGAGCACCCACAGAATAGGGTTCTGACCCTAGTGTAATCATATAACCTCTTTTTTGTTCATATTTGCTTTTCCTTCCTAATAATCAGAACCTAATGAGTGTTCAGACTCATAATACAACTCATTTTGCTGATAAATTAGTCAAAGGTTTAACATATACACGAGCAAAGCATGGATGCATGTGAAGGTTTTGCACTTAGAACTCTTTAGTGGGTTAGCAGATAGATATCTAATAAGAAGCATGAAAACATTGAATGATTCAGAATGATTTGAACCGAAAATGTTGAAGAATTAAAATAGGTTAAAGTGTGTGTTGGTGAAACGATGAAACTGGGCCAAAGCAATAGATGGTTTTGATTGAAGCTAAGGTTGTGGGGGTGACCCACGGTTTGAAACCAAGTTAGAGAGGAAATGATGGAGGCATGGCCTGCTTTGTAAAATGGCTACCAACCAACTTTGCAAAGCATGTTTGTAGTGTGGAGAGGTGTCACATGAGGCTGATGCATCCATCTCTCTATCTTTTTCCAAAAGGGAAAAGAATGATAAGTATTTCACATCTCTCCATTTTCATCTTCCATCGTCTCTGCTACACAACCTGCTCTAACACCCTACCATCATTGCAATATATACATCACCAATCATGTTTTTCCATGCGTGTGAGTTTCTTCAACATCTTTTCACCTATTTTCCAACACCTAAATATCTTCTACCATTCTTTTCGCCTACACCAGTATCTTCTGTTGTGGCTCACATCTTCAAACAAGAATAAACAATATATATATCTACTCACAACATGTTTTATATCATGTTCAAGTTAATAAATGATGTATAAGTTTATAAATATTTTTAATTCATCGTATATTTCGATGCGTCTAATAGTCTTTGAGTTCAAACTTAATATTTTTACTCACACTGACTCAAACGATTGTAGCTCATCATCCATAACAACATTCAATAGTCTCATGCTTAAAAATAAAAGTTAAAAACAATTTAAATATAGAATTTTTTTATAGAACTTCAAAAGTCACTTGAAATCGAACTCAATATTCACAAAAAATAAAATAAATAAAATCATGAAATAGAAACTAATTTTAGACACAAAAATAATTAGAGGCCAAAAATATTTTTTAGTTTCTAAATTAGTTTATATTATTTTTAAATAATGTCTAAATTAGTATCTAATTATTTACCGGTTTTAACTACAAATTATTTAGATTCTATATTTAGTAGCAAAAATCTTGGTAGCTAATTAAATACCAATTTAGAGACCATTTAACAATAATAAAAACTAATTTAGAAATTATTTTTTTAAATAGTTTCTAATTCAGTCACTATAAAAACTAATTATATTTTATCTTTAAAATTGATTTTTATTTCATAATTTTCTTATATTATTTTTCAATCACACCGACTCTAACTCATCGTCCATATTAACATCTTCTTAGGATTCACTTAATGTATTAAAAAGAAAGTGTTTGGATTGGATTAATAATGTTAATCTCGTTCGATTATCATGTAAAAAAGAAGAGTGAAAAGCATTTCTAATGTAAATAAGATAAGGGAAATGATTTCTTCGTCAAGAAGATTACTAGTAAAACCGAATTAGGTTTTTGGTAAACTAATAATTCAAACAAATTAAAATTCAATTAATTTATATTGATTAAGTTTTCCAAAGAATTAAATTAAATCTGTATGAGAAAATTCGATTAAGTTTATTTTAAATCCAATAAAATATAATTGGGTTCTTGCATTAGAAAGAAATGTAAATTATAAAAGGTAGAGTTACATTTATAAAGATAACATTTCACGTTATATATGCACATATTTATTTATATATGTTTATCTTTTTGAGATATTACTTAAAATTGAAAATAAAATACGAAAAGTAAGAAAATGTTAGTAAAAGAAAAATTAAACTAGTTAAGATGAATCAACCTTTAAATGTAAAACACCTTTTTTTATTTACCCAATTTAATCCAATTACTTTAGTAAATTTTCTTTAGCTTTAATCAGTTTGACTTAGTTTCTATTATATAAGAAAGAAATAAATCACAACATATAATTAAGAACATTGCTTAGCTGTACACAATTTTAAGGACTGAAAAGTGACTAATCAATAATTTACAGTTAACCCTCATTATTGATTACATAGTGCTTTTTTGTCGAATCTATTTGTACATTATCTTACATTTATTAAAAATTTCTATTTATTTTTATATATTTATATGTGCGTGACAAAAGGAATAATTAACAGCTTCTTGAATCCTCTTGCAAATAGTGTTAAAATTATTTAGAAAAAAGTTTTGTTATAATAATATAAATTTAACACGGTTTATGTTGGAGCTAATCGACTACAGATGAGGACAATTCATTGTATATAATTCATTGTATATAAGTGAGTACAAACCTCAATCTCATGAGGACAATTCATTGTATATAAGTGGGTGCAAATCCAAACCTCATGAGTCAGTTTTATAGAGTTGAATTAGGATTAAAGTCTACTTTAATAGTTTATAATATTATAATATTTTTAAATTAAAAATAAAATAAAATATTAATTTATTAAGATATTATGTTTTTACTGTTAAAAATGTTAATATATCAGCACCTAATTATTTAGAAATAGATTATAGCATAGTTATTAGTAACTCACCAGGTCTCTCCTTTTTGGCGTTTGAGACAAAGTGTGATTAACGTGGGACTATCATAGTTCCTTGAAAACAAAGATGTTTAGGACAAACTATTCCACAATGTGATCAAAACAAAAGTTTCGGAAAGGCAAAAAACAAACGCATTATGTGAAATGACTGCTATCATATTCACAACACATCAATTGATAGGAAACCAATATTGTAACAAAATGATTAATTCTATGTACGTGGATAATCAAACATGTAACTCTAATTAATGTGTTAACCAAATTTAAATTAAATTCGATTATCGAATAGTTAAAAATGTATGTTTTTTTTATTGACAAGAAAAAATAAACTAAATAGAGATATTCAAGAAATACTCAAATCCTTAGACATAACATACATTCTTAACTTTCAGCACCTACTAATACAAAGATCTAACAAAATATTGCATAAATATAGAGCTATCCATAAAACACGAATCTCAATTGAATGTTTGGTCTTGGATTACATCTAAAGTTCTTTCTGCTTGCTTCTCTTTCTCATATTGGTGTATTGTCCCCCAGATTTGTCAGATTTTGATTTAAGTTGAATGCTTCGGTTTTAGGTTGGCGTGTTGTTGTCTATCTGTGGGATGTTTTGTTTAGGTTGAGTGTTGGTTGTTCGTGAAGTTGAGTAGAGGTTGATGCTCTTAGTTTTGTCACTTTGGATTGTTAGTTCTATTGGTTTAAGTTGAGGCAACTTTGGTTAATGTTTTGGTTTTTTTTGTTAGGTACTGTTTTTTATTCCTCTTCCACGATGGATTGCTAGATGAGATGTGTTTTATTTTTATGATTTTTGTAAGGGTTGGATCACCCTTGGTGAGTGGTATGTAAAGTGTATTGAAAAGGAATGAAAAATTGGTGGAGAGTGAAGGGTAGAAGCATAAGGAATAAAGTTTAAGACGTAAATTCTTAGGAAGGATGATGAGAATAGAAAGATGGGGCACATTGCAAGTAACTTTTTCCTAATTGGGGGCTATATAGGCCATGTCAATGTGGCATGTCACTTGCCTTTGGGTCCCTATATATATATATATATATATTGCTCATTCCCAATTATCTAAATGGAATCTTATAACCCTCACAATACTACTTTCCTTTGCTAATCCCATTCCTCCACCTTTTTCCATAACATACTTTAGGTTTTCTAATATCGACTTATCATATGCATAATTACAATAATCAAATTAACTATATAATATTTTGTCTTTATTTTATTTTATTTTCATCCTGTTCTTGTTTACATTAAAATACATGTTTTTAATCTCTAGTTATTGATTTTTATGTAATTTATGTTATTGATACAAACTATTTACTAATTTTCTGAATGAATATTAAAAAATTTAGTTAATCACATTTAATAATATCTTTTAAATATAATTTTTTCTATTTACAAAATTAAGAGAATTAACCTCAAGAAATCCGTATGCGTCAGTAAATTTAAAGATTTTACTTTTTATTTTTTATTAATGTTATTAATAATATGTTATTGCAAGTAAATTTTATTGTATTATTTTATTTTTTATTATCAATATTATTATTATTGATAATAATAATATTTTTATTAATATAATGATTAGAGATATTATTTTCGATCATAATTTATATGTAAGATTAGACGCATTATTTACGCTTAGAATCTTTATATAATAATTAGACACATTACTGTTATTATTTTTATTAGTTTTTACTAATAATATTATTATTGTTTATTAAAGTTATTATTATTATTATTATTATTATTATTAATATTAATAATAGTATGACTGATTTATCCTTTTAGTTCTATTAAGTGTAAAAATCAATTCCGTCATGATATTTTTAAAAAAAATAATATGATTTTGACTTTTTAAAAAAAATATTCAATGTGGTTTCTTGTGTTATATTCTTTTCAACAACGATAAGTGGGTACCCTTCTCCATCATCTCAAATTACCCATTACTCCTTTTATTCTCTAAACTCTAACTCATCTTTCTCTCTTTCTTCCAACTTTCCTCATCGTATGCTTCTCTAGTATCTTTTTTTTTTATCAGCAATAAAATATAAATAAATGGGAACCATTTCAGGATGGTCCAACCCTTATACATAAAGATCTAGCGCCTTACCAACCCATTATTCATCTAGTATCTTCTAGTATCTTAAACAACCCATTATTCATCTTCCTCTCTTCCCTCACACTATAATAAAATCATGAAATAGAAACCAATTTGTAGAGATCAAAATAATTAGTTGCATTAGTAACTAAATTAGAGACCATTTTAGAAACTAAAAACAAATTTGATTTCTAAATTAGTTTCTATTATTATTAAATAGTTTCTAAATTGATATCTAATTAGCAACCAAAGTTTTAACTACCAATTATTTAGTTTCTAAATTTAGTAGCAAAAACATTGAAATACCCTCATTTAATTTATTTTTTCTTTATTAATAAAAAAAAATTCCATGCAAAATATAAGACATAATATGTCTTTGATTTTTCACATATTCTTAAGATATGTATAGTTTCATCTTCTATACAACTCTTATGCTAATTTAATTGTATGCACAAGATGCCTAGTAAAGTATAGTTATGATTAGTGATATAAATAATATTCTAATTCTTATACAAAAGTCTTTGAGTAGTCAAGACTTTCCATAATTGTCTTGTCATTGTATTATGAAACTATACCAAAGAAATGAAAAGAAACGTTTACCACCTTTGTTTTGATATTCAAGTTCAAAACTATTTTGATTTCAAAGTACCATTTAACGAAATAAAAATAACTAATGATGAAGATTAATCCTCTCTCTATATATATATATATAAAAGAAATATGTTCAAGCATTAATTTTAAAATATAGCATGCCATTACGCATTATTATAAAAAAATTGACAAGCATGATAATCCCATGATGAATTTGTATTAAATATATAAAATTTGTTTATGAATGTAAAATTACTTTTGGAAACATTTATATTATTGATATTTGCATTCTTATAATATGGACTCTTTAGGAACTCAAATATTTAAAATATGTGATTTTGAAGTTGATCCAATATACACGGTCTCAGGAATATAACGAGTCTAATTCTCATATTGTAAAAATGATAAAATTAATAAAATATAAAAAAATCTTAAATTTACTATCTTAATATTTTGGGTCAAAGGTGATTGAAATTCCTTTTATAAATTTAATATATATATTTCATTTTTATTAATTCTCTCGAATAAATACATCTCGAAAGATCCAATTATGAAAATAATATTAAAAATGAATTATTCATCCAATAAATGTGGATGAAATTTTGAAAAACAAAACAAAACACAAATATAGAGAAGATATTTATTTTTGTGATGAAGGAAATATAACTATATTACTTATGTTTTGAGATAATAGATACATAATTCATAAGCACGTTTTAAGCTAAACTTTTGTTTGAAAAATAAAAGTCAAATTGAAGTGCTTAGTTATATGATGAAAGTATGAGTGAAATTAAAAGGTTTTACTAAACAAACTTATTGCATTGCAAGGTCAACGGATATTGGAGATAATAATGAAAGCCATTTTACACAGAATTGTCAGTGTTTTTTGTCTCCTCAATTTCACAGTCCCTTCAAAATGTAAACACTCATTTTTTTTTTTTACTTAAAACTCATGCTAGGTTTTTTCATTACCAATTTAAGACATTTTTTATTATATTAGGACATTTAAAAAAAATAAATTTTAAAAAAGAAAAAGAAAAAATGAGTGCTTTCATGAAGTAAAATTAGTTTATAAATTAAAACAATGAAAATTTAGAGAAGTTACACAATACATTTTCTACGAGTACATAAACTAAAAATTTCTCGTAAATTTTTTTTTTTGTTTGAAGAAACTTGTTAGCATAGTCTATTTTAAAATTAATTTTGAAAAATAAAATTTGAAATGCACTAATTTAATATAGTTTGTCGTATGAGAGACTATTTAAATGAATATTTTTCTTTATGAACACGTAAAACATAAAAAAAAATTAAAGGAACTGCAACAAAACAAATGTATTAAATAATAAACAATTTTTTCCCTTATATACATATTAAATTACAATATATGTTGTGACACAGTTTGAGGGCGAACATTATATTTTAATCACTGTAATTATTAAGGTTTTTATTTTTTTTTATGGAATGATCCCAATATATTTTTACAAGGTCCAAGATTTTAATTATATCTAAATTTTTTTACAGTTAAAAATTCAACACTAAATCTAAATAAATATATTTTATATATATAAATAGATGTAAATATCATCTTATAAACTAATTGTATAAAGTTAAATTTAAAATATTAAATTAAATTTAAAGTTTATTTTTTAATATAATATCAGATCATTTAAAATTTATATTACCCAAAATTTTATTGTGAAACCACCCACTCCCTGAGCAAATTTAAATATTTACTTTTCTATCTATTCAGTGCAAACTCACCCAAAGTACCTATGAGTATCTTATAATTTATTGCAAAGTTGAAATTAACATGAATAGAGGAGACAATGGAAGAACATTAGAATCTCCCTTGTACCAGATCTCATTAATGTTCTACAACCCACCTTCAAAAAGGTAGAAGGAAAAAATGTGAATAACTATATATTTCAAACCTTATTTATGCACTGTTTTCAAAAACAGTTTTCTTAAAGTGCATAGTGTTAGGTTACAATTAGAGACCTATATGGTGTCATCTAATGGAAGAATATGCATGTTTGAAAATAACAACAATAATAAAACAATGGATTGATTATCATGTGGCAAAATTGGCTCAAAGCAAATAGAGAATTAGTTAGAAAAGTGTTAATATTGTGAAAAAAAGTCAAGTTTCACCAAGAATGAACTATTGTTTCACTCAAACATTTAACTCATTCCTACTCGAAAATCCAACTCATACACTTGATTTAAGCATCCTTCATTTCTAAGAATGGAATTTGGGAGTGATTACTCATCAACACCACAATCAATTTCTCACTAATGGTTAATAGTGATGTGCATGATAGTGGTGGAATCTCAAATTTGTTTTATATGATAATAAAATTGTGGTAATTTGAACATGATTTTTTAAGAAGCCAAGTACTTCATACGTACTAAATTATTAATTTGTTACACATGAAACGTGAGAGTTGAGACTCGTGTATCATCATAACATCCCATGATTGTTATAGGGGTTGTGTGTGTATTAGTTGCTTTCTATAATCATAGTTGACACTTGGTGGATGTGTTATTATATTAGCATCCTAGCTGGTACATTTCATTATGAAATATTTTCTTCAAACTTAAGGGAAGGCACAAGGAAAAGAGAAGAAAAGAGTGAGGCCAAAAAACAAAAACAAAAAAACAAAAAATAATAGAATTGGTTGGAGATTCTACATTAATATGTGATAAGGATATTTTATAGTAAAAGTAGACCTAATCTTATAAATCAGTTTTATAAAGTTGAGTTAGTCCTAAAATTCACTTCTTAATATAGTATCAAAGTCATTTAGAATTTATCCTAGTGAGAAGTCACCGCTATTAGACCACCCATAAATATATAGTCACACGCACGAGTTGACCGTCTCACCTTATAAGTCGACTAATGATAAGTATAAGTGAGTGCAAACCTCACCTTATAAGTCAAGTTGAGTTAGTCTTAAAATCAATTTCTTAATAGAATTAAATCAGGGTGGCGGAATTGATCTTTGAATTTTAAGTCGTTTTTTAGCTAGTTGTGACATGATAGACAGTCGAGATTTTCTTAAGATGTATGTCTCTTTTACTATATAAGAAGGTTGCACAACTTCTAAAGTGAGTCATATTTATTATATTTTTCTTACCTCTAAATTAATCAAATTTATTATATCTTTTCTTTTCTGGATAAAAAAACAGAATTAAATGAATTAATCAAACATCTAAACACACATGATGTTTTATTTGTTTTGGTGACTTTTTGAACCTTATCAACTTAATTAATTCCACTTTTGATCTCTTTCTCTTGCCTCATCCTTTCCTAATCTTAATTAACAATAAATAAAATCTCTTGGGGATTGGTTTGAAAATAGTTATATGTTGATAAAGTTTAGGAGGCACGAGAGCAATGATTGTGGAAATAAGCACACAATGTTCCCACTAAGTCTCTCTCTTTTATTGTTGTTGCACCCCTACAAAACAAGAACACAACCCCTCTCTAAGGTATAGACACGTAGGTGAAGAAAGTTTGACAACTGAAAGGACTAAACGACCATGTTTTGTGTGTTTATATTTCTTTTGCTTTGTCAATCAACTCAGCTTCTATAAATGACAGGAGCAGCCATAGATTGCTACTCATCTTGCTTTTATAATTCAGGCATAGCCCTTATGCTATTCATCAATGCCTACAAAATGCATCTTACCAAATTATCTTCCATGTAATTAATTCATTCATTCTAGCCACTCCATCTCAGTTGGAATTTCCCCCTCATGAAAACAAATATATGACAATGTGATTTTTTTAATATATTTTCTAATTCTGTAAAATTAGCATTTTTTTTCTCTTTTTCCAAAGTGTGGATCTTTAAATTGAAATAATTTCTGTAATTTTTTAAATATATTTTATTGAATAAAATGATAGTTGGAAAAAAAATGTAAAAAACTTTATGTTTCTTTGGTTAAAAGAAAAAATTTAAACCTTTATTTATGTACTGTTTTAGAAAACAATTGTATGAAACTGTTAAAACTGTTTACCTCAAATTTGTTAAATAAAAATTAATTTTAAAATAAAAAATAATTAATTATTATATTAATTAAATTAAATATTATGTTAAAAATTAAAATGATATTAATATTTAAAATGATTTTTATTATTAATTAATAGTTTTTTAAATTATTATCTAATAGTTATTAAAGTTTTAAATATCAAAATAAAGTATTTGGTAACTAATTAAAAATTAATTTAAAAATTATTTATTAATAATATAAATTATTTTATATGTCTGCTTAAAATAATATTCAATTTAGTAAAATAATAATTAATTATTTCTTATTTTTAAAATTAAATTTTATTTAATATTTAATTTGTTTTCTGAAGTATGTCCATGAATACAACATTTCCTCAAATAAAAAAGGTTTCTCAATTATTTCCTATTTTGCTTTGAAAATATTTATTTTAAATAAAAGCTAATAAAATTTAGATAAGAAATGAATTGTTAAGTAACATAAATAAAGTCATTTAAGAAAATGAAAGGAGAATCAAAGAAAGTCCACAATGTTCCTTCCTTCAACCTCCTCTATTAAAAAACTAGAGGGTTAAAGCTATGTATTTCACTGAAGATGTTGCTTCTGAAGCTAAACCTAAACCACAATGCAGTTCATTAAAATAGGCAAAAGGAGAAGAGCTTTAATGGAAGAGAAGTCACGGGCATTAATAGAATCCATAAAAACAAATGAACACTCAAAGCCCAAAGTTTAGTTCAGTAGCCGCATTAGTTGACTGTGCAAACAGCAATGCCTCATCATACAGTATAATACCTTGTGTTGGAAGTGCTCTACACATGTTCATACCTCTAATCAATGCAAAAACAACACCCTTTTGAAGATGCTAATAATCAACATTTCACACCAAGTTAACCTCCACTAAATCACAGTTCTTTCTTCATTCAAAGCAGAAACTGAAACTGCATAGTGATGAGTTTGTGAAGGAAGAGTGGAATCTTCTTTGCAGGGTGAATATGTGCTCTGCATGGTCCTACAAAACTATGCATTTTCTTTTCTTTTGTTATATAAAGAAAAAGTAAGGATCTAATGTCAATTCATGGGATGAAGGAAAATGAAAACTAAGGAGAGAAAGAAGGAAGAGGTGAATTGAATAATGAAAACATTGGATTTAAAATGAGTGAAATTCCACATCATTATTGACAGGCTGGCCAGTTATACTACTCCCCCAACCCTTATAAGACCATCCAAAAGAAACCATTCTCCAAAACTCTCTCTCTCTTTCTTTCTTTCTCAATTATCCTTTCTTCTCTGTTCTCCTCTGAGGCGTGGAATTTGGCTTTCATTACTGTCTCTCTCTAAACCATCAAGCACTCATCAATACTCATGTCTCCTCTCTTTCTTCCTCTTTCCTCTTATGTCCTTCCACACTGATTTACAAACACACCACTCTCACACTCTTTTTTTTGGAAATACAGCCATGGCCTTGTCCTTTCTCACAATCATTTCTTTCTCCTCATTATTTTCCTCTACTAGAGCTTTTCACAGTGCCACTATTTGAACCAGACAACAAAGCCCAAGTAATTGATACCCTCCAAAAATCCCCTGTTCCACCCCTCTCTGTTTTCTCCGCTGTTCTCTATAAAAAACAGAATGGACAAGTGGGACAATAAACCATCAAGAAAACAGCACCACAGAGAAAACCCTTCTTTCTCTTCCACTCTACTTGACGTTATCTACCGTTCGATCGACGAGGATCAAACGGAGGAGAAGGAAGACGAGCAGCTTATCTTCTACAGGGAAACCATGAGGAAGCAGAAGCAGAGCAATTGTTTCAGAGAGGACAAAACTGAAGCTGAGAAGCACAACTCTCGCAGGGCCAGGAAGGTGGAGAGTTGGATGGAGAAGAGAACCTGCGAGAAAGTTCTAATGGGGAGAAACTCTTTGACGGAATTTGAAAGAAGAACGCGAAGCAATTCGATTTCAAACACTCTCTCTATGTATTCAAGCTCAACCTCTTCCTCTGAGTCAAGCTCTATTGGGGGGTTCTCTTCTTCAGAGTCAGAGTCCTTCTATGGAGTGCAAAGGCCAAAGCCAATTAAAGTCAGTGTTTCTGATAAAACCAAAACCAACTTTGATGCCGCACTTCACGATCACAACTTCAGGAGCCACTCTTCTCAAGCCCAAAAGCCAAAGCATGAGAATGGTTTTGGCAAAACCAAGTCCAAAGCCTTGAAAATCCTTTATGGAGAGTTGAAGAAAGCAAAGCAACCAATTTCACCAGGTGCAAGACTCGCTAGCTTTCTCAACTCTCTCTTCACTTCAAGTGGAAATGCCAAAAAAGCAAAGGTTTCAACAGCAACCACAACAACGACATCTACTTGTCGTCCTGTTCTGTTTCCGGTTGCAACAAATCGTTCTGACGATACTAAATCAGCGGCACAACAGCCCGGTTCCACATGTTCATCAGCATCTTCTTTTTCAAGGTCTTGTTTGAGCAAAACCCCTTCTTCAAGATCAGGCGCCAAAAGGTCTGTGAGGTTTTGCCCTGTGAGTGTGATAGTAGATGAAGATTGCAGGCCTTGTGGGCACAAGAATGTTTATGAGGGTGAAGAAGGGTTGGTGGGTTCCAATGGAAAGAACAGGAGTGAGGAACTGAGGCTGCATGTCATGCAGGAGAGTCGCAGGGTGGAGGAGTTAGCAAGAGACTTACTGAAGAACTATCAGAAAAAGAGTGAAGTGGAGTTTGATGCTGTTATGCATTACGAAGATGAAGAAGAAGAAGAAGATGATGATGATGTAGCAAGTTGTTCAAGTTCTGATCTCTTTGAGTTGGATAATCTATCAGCAATTGGGATTGAGAGGTACAGGGAAGAGTTACCTGTGTATGAAACTACCCATTTCAATACCAATAGAGCCATTGCCAATGGCTTCATTCTGTAATTTTGAGGGGAAAAAAGTGGGGTTACTTTTTAATTAGAATTAAATGGTGTGGGGGTTTACATCAGATAATAAGATTTCTCCTTTTATTTTGGCTTATTGCTTCTTCAATCTAATTCTCTGGTCTCTCTTGATGATGTTTTTTCTTGGTTATTTTAGCATTGTTCATGGTTTTGTGATTTGTTCATGGTTTGGTTAAAATGTTTACCTCATGCAAGATCAGTGAAGAAGAGAGAGTAACATTTGATGAGGATGTTTGCACGAGAAATGGGGAAAAAGGGGTGAAAAAGCAGTTAAAGAAGGGGAAGAATATGAAGATGAAGTTGAAAGCAAAGGCAGAATTTCTACACTTATTCATGGCAAGAGAAAAGAGGGCTTTTGCTTTCTCTCTAATGTGTGGGGGCCCCTTTTGCTTGAAATTAACACTATCTTCATGCATCTCATATGCGTGGGAGCAATAGTCAAAAAGTGCCTATGTTAATCTAATGGGGATATCAGATCTTTTTTTTCCCTTTTAAAGTTTCGAAATTTATTTTACTTAATCATCTCAACCCTAAATTATGAAAAGATCAGTTTTTTGGGGGGTAAAATGACTGGGTGGAAAATTTCAATGGAGGCATTGTTAAATTTAGAGGCAGCAAAAAAGAGGTCAAATGATGGGTTTAATGGAAAAAAGGGTAGAGGTATAAGGCATGGTCTCCAAAGATGTGGACAAAAAATCTCTTCTTGGATTCTCTAAAACCTTCATGTCAAATTGGTTGGCTTCTAAGCCAAGAGCTTGTCTCTGAATTATTTGAAAGGCTAATGCAAACAGCTGAATATTGTTAATCATCTCTTACCTTCAACCCCAAATCACTCCAATATCTCAAACTCCTTTCTCTATGTTCCTCTTTTGTTTCATACATGTTTCACTTCTACTTTTTCTATGTATTTTTTTGTCTCATCCCCTTCAATGAAATAGATCTCAAGCCAAACTTAATCTTTTCCCCCTTTAATGTTCCAAGTTCACCATAAACATTCTATGCCTCCTATGTCAAAAAGACTACATAAAATACATACCATGAGGTGGGAAAAAAAGAAAAAAAAAAACAACTTTATGGGGATTCTCACACCATCTTAAATAAGGGTAAAAAAAAAAACAGGAATGTTCAGATTCGGACTCCAAAATCTCTCATTTACTTTTCTTTTTGTTAGTTTTTCTCTAACCTTGTTCTTCTGCTGCATTCAAACACAGTGACATTCTTTCTCTTTCTCTTTTGTTTTTGTCCCAAATGAAAATTAACTAATCTCTTCCTTTATTCTTCAAATTAAATTAGCATCAAAAGCACCATTCATGGGATCAGTTTAGAAAATGTTAATGGAAAAAAAAATGAAGAACATAAACTTTGGAGAGGAGGACCACTAAATCATAACAGTGTGATATGCTAATTGAGTTGAATGGCCTTAACTAACACATTTTTAAGGGAAAAAAAAAACTTAGAGTTTGAAAGCTAGGTAGCTATGTTGGACTGTAGGAAAAGAAAAGGCTATGCTATGCTTTAAAGTGTCGTAGGCGAAGAGTGGCTTTGTAGGGCGTGGCGTTGTCGTGGACCTGTGATGCCCTAACCGCAATTGACAAAACATTAAGAAATTGATTAGTGAAGGGAATTTGGCATGCAACTGTGTAATTATTGCCTTAAAAAATGAGTTTGTAATCTGATAAAAATGATTTGTTTCAAATTTAAACACCATAAACTGTTACTGTTCTCATATGGTTGGTGAAGTGGGGGAGTACAGCAATCATAATATATACCGGATAGTTGGTGTGAAACCACCAAACCCTCACCATTCCTTGGATTTCAAATAATCACACCAATCTTCTTAATTCCCTTCATAAGAAATTTATTAACTCTGTTACTGTTTCTTTTTCTTTAATTGGAACTAAAACTACCCTTTTCGTTTATGGAGTTTTATCATTCATGAGAAATAAATTCTAGCTTCAAGGAAAGTCCCCACATGTGATTTTGTTCAAATTTTATAAAGTAATGCAAGTTGGTTGTTGGAGATTTTACATATTATAAACTTATTATATATAAGTGTAAATCTTATTTTATAAGTCAATTTTATAAGGTTGAGTTAAATTTAAAATTATATTAAAATTATTATTGATTGAGACTTGATGTGGCTTACAATTCTTTTTATCTTGAAAATTTGTTATAGAATTTGAAGAGTTTGAAGGATATCTATAGGTCAGATGTTGAACAGGTTGGTCTTAATCACTTTTCGGATTGGAATATCACTAAAATATATGTATACAAATTAGAACATTCTAAGTGTCTTATTTTATTTTATTTATTATTTACTGATAAAAAAATATAACTACAACTTTTAAAACCTAATTAATTCTCATGTAGAAAGATTTTAAAAGATTCTTTAATATTCTTCTGATGGGTCTAATGCACATCTAATTAAGAAATTAAATAAGAATGATTTTCTTTCCGACCTATACAAGAACTTCGTAAAAGAATCTCACACAAAAATTAAATAAGTAGTTGGTTGGTCTTTAAAAACTCCAACAAAACATTGCTGTTAATGAAAACTTTATTCTTAAGACCTAGGTTCAGTCATCGTGTTAGGTTGTAAGAAATCTCTTAACTATAATAAATATGATCTTTCTATATTTTTGTTATCTTCTTAGTGTAAGTAGTTTCTGGTTGTATAAGTTGAACACCCCATCTATTTCTATACATCTATTTTTCTTTCTTTCTATGATAAAAAAAACCATGAATTTATATTCATACTAATAAATAACGCTACAATGACATGATAAATGGTTCAATCATTTTTTTTAATAATGTTATTGTAACTTATTTGTTAATGTTGTAAAAAGAAAAATACTATTAAAATAAATCCCGTCATTAAAATTTGCAAAAACTGTGATTATTAGATATTAGTCTAAATTATTTTAAAACTATGAGTACATGAAATATATATTTTTTCAAGTGAATTGATGTTTCTTAATTAGAAATGATAAAACGAAGCAAAGATGATGTAAAAGGAGTATTATATATTTGTGTAATGAGTGGTGGGTCGAAGCTCATGAACGATGTACGTAAGTGGACATAATGGTGAGATTCTTGCTTTATTTTCTACTTAAAAAGATTAGAGTGAAAAACAGGATCTGTCAAAATGATTAAATTTACAATATTTTATCTTAGCTTCTTTTATCTCTTATATTGCATATCTTGTGTCTAGCTCTTTCATTGCATTACTTTAAGATCTTATGATCATGTTCAATATTTAGGGGTTGAAGACAAGACTCGTAGATTTTGCCATGATACACACACATCAACAATCAGCATGGTTATGGTGAAATTAACTCTTTCATCAACAAAAGGAAGAACACAAAAAGATTGTAGGTCAGAAACCCTAATATTATTTTGAGTGTTGTTGGAACTTAATGCAAATCGGTGAAGAGAAAGGAGCAACATATATAAAATTAATCTAATGATTTAGTGATAGTTTGGCACGCGCAAGAGGGAAAAGCAAATGAAATCCTCAAAACTATATCCAAAAGAGAAAAGTTTAAATCAATAGGGAAACAAATTAAAGAGGATGAGGTGATTTGGGAGGGGAACAAGAAGCTCCAAAAGAAAAGGTTTCTAAAAGAATAGAATATTTGTTGTTATACAAAAAAGTTATTATTCCTAATACACAAGCAATTTGATTCAAGTGTCTTTTTTATAAACATTATTTGGAATGTCCAACAATGAATCATCACTAGAAAAAGTAAAAAGCTACAAATTTAATAGATTTATAGGAAATAATTACATACAAATCATAAGGGTTAATAAGAAATAATAGATGATCTTTATAGGTAACCGTTAAATATATCATTCTAATGGTTAAATATTTTTTTATCAACAATAAAAAAATATATTTAATATGAAAATAGATCTTTACTTGCATTAATTTTTTTAATCCATTAGTGCACTCATAAGCATAATACTATTTATGTGTGCTCAAATTGACTAAGCAATTGTCACCCACATGGTTTTCCAACCTTGATTCCTTTCTTAGTTAGTCTTGGTACACTAAATTGAGATTAAAAAAAATCCTGACATTGGCTATGACTCATTGAGTTTATGTCAGTCCACTCTTCACACAATTTTCAGACCTTCCAAGTTACTTTACATTCAAAAAAGAGATGTTGAACTGACTCTTCTTCTTTCCCACACATAACATACAAAGGACTTGTAACACTTACACTCTCTTTACTAAGTTATTACGTGTGAGAATTCTATTTATCAATATTTTTCGGGAAAAATGCAAAACTGATGATGTAGCCTTAATGTTTCATAATTCTTCGAACATGTCCACTTCTTCATCCACTAAGGCATTTCCAATTTTACAATATATAATTTAGTTTAACTTTCATTCCAAATCCAAGTATCCTCTTTATCTTCAAGAAGAGAACACGTCCCAACTCTTCCATAAAATTTAGCACTCGGTCTTTCGACCATTCAAACCACTTTCTACGCCATTGAAACTTCAACTCCCTACGGCATTGAAATTTCAACTCCCTACCCCCTGATTCTTATGGTCATATCCTTTAAAGAACATTCTTTGCAGTATGAATTGGCATACAACCTAGGATACTTATCAATTAGGGGGTTCTCACTTGCCCAACAGTCTTCCCAAAACTTTATTCGAACCTCATTTCCTCTAGACCAATTTACATTATTGTTTTTCCCTTTTCCACACACTTTCCTCAAATCTTTTCACCACCAAGACTCAAGCTGATTGAACTTACCATTATCTAGGCTTCTCTAGCATTCATACTTGGAATCTAATAATTCTTTCCACAGGTCACCTCTCTTTGTCTCTAATCTCCATTTCCATTTTCCTAATAAGGCTACGTTAAATGTTTCAATATCTCTTTTACGTGGCTCCCCTTCCTCTTTAGATTTACACATATCCCCTAATTTCACCCATGTTATTTTCTTATTGTAGGCGGATTGATAAAAAGAGAAAAGATATATAGTTGTTATGACTGACTTTATCAATGTTATACCTTTTCACTTTGCAAATCTCTTTTTAATATTCATAATTATTGTATTCTAGAATTAACTTTTCCTGTGGTTTCCTCCTACCCGCACACCCAAATATGTGATAGGTATGATCATCAAGCTATAATTAAGCAAAGATGAGAATTGTCCAATGTACACTTGTCAACAACCCCAATTCCTCCTAACTTAGTTTTGAAGAAATTTACTTTCAACCTTGATGTTGGCTAAAAAATACGGAGTATGCTCTTTATGGATAACAAGTTTTGAGTTGCTACCCAACAAATGAACAAAGTGTCATTTGCAAATTGTAACATATTTACCTCAACTATCTTGGTTCCAATTTGAATACCCTATAACCCATCAATGGAAGCGACTTGTCTAACTAATCGTACATGACCTTTAGCCACAATAAAAAATAGGAAGGGAGCAAAACAGTCTCCTTGCCTAAGGCCTCTAGAAGAGGTGAATTCATCTTTAAGACTTCCATTAACTAAGATAGATATAAATGTTGATTCTATATATACCCCTTGATCCATTTGATCAATTTATGACAAAAGTTCTAATTTCTCCTTCATATAATACAAGAAGCTCCATCTTAGTGAGTCGTATGTCTTCTTAAAGTCTTGTTAAACTTGTAGGTCTTTTACCTGGTGTTGTTTGTGTTTTTGTGCAGGTAGTAGACACCATTTTGTGGGTTTAAGTTTGTTTGGAGAGAGGAGTTGTTTGTCTCTTTGTGCTATATGAGGTTTAGTTTGTCCCTAAAGTGGACCACATTTATTTATTCTGATAAAAAAACTTTAATTATGACTCCCTATATTTTTTTCTTCTAATTTCACTCACCACTTCATTTGTCAGAATAACATTATCCAATAATCATTTTCCTTTAGAAAAAGTCTATTTTTTTTTATGTATAACTTTGTGAATCACCAATTTCAATCTAAATGATAATATTTTTTTTATATAATATCATACGCACAACTCACCAAAAATATAGGTGTATAAAATTTTGGTCATGATGGTTTTCTATCTTAGGTACGAGAATGATAAAGGATGCATTGCTTTTCCCCTAGGCCACTTGCTTCAATTGTGGAAGTCATGAACTGCTTTTGCCACATTCTCCTTTATAAATTCCCTTCCAAATTTTATAAGACTGAAATTAAAACCATGAGTTCTGGGGTTTTGGTGCTCTCAGAATCCTAATTGTTAAACATAGCTATTTTTTTCTCTTTATTATACGCAAAAGCACAAGGGATGTGTTCTTTGACTCCTTTATTGATTGTTTGATTTAATTCCTAACTCAAATTCAAAATTAATGCATTATGATTTTATGATAACAAGTTATGTAATGCCTCACGAAATAGTAGGAATTATATTAAAAATTATAAACCAGTTATAATATGTATAGAGATATATTTAAAAATATAAACAATTATACACCACATAATAGTGCTGATAAAAAAAATAAAAGAATACACCACATAATAGCACCAGATTGTATTATAAAACATATGTAGAACATATTACTCAATATAATATAATGAATTGAATAGTTCATTTTAAAATTTTAAAATATCAAATTAAATTATTTTATAATATTTAAATTTAATTTTTTTAACAAATTTTTTTCAAGTCTATATCTTACATCCAAACTTAGTTATTTATACAAATTGAACTTAATTTGTCTTATATCAATTTTATATCTTATAAGTAATTTGAACACTAAGTTAAATTATTTATACCAAGTTTAAATCTTATAATTTGACGATTTGTGGAAATTTATCGTCTAGCAAATTTTATTATTATTTTTATCAAAATAAAATAATAAAATAAAATATACATTTTAGATATGTTAAAATTCTTATACAAGTGTGCTCCTACCCTAAAAAAAAAATAAGATTTCTTAATCTTGATCAGGTTTATTGTCTCCATCCTAATATGTACATCAAAATAAGAAATTTAGAAAAAAAATAGGAATATTTCAATACATAACAACCCAAATACTATCCAAATTAAAAAAAATATCCCAAATACTATCAACAACAATAATCATTAAATAAAAATTAATTTTAAACATCTAAATAATTAGTTATTATATTGATTAAATTAAAAATAATTTTATAAACTAAAAAAAATATTGATATTTAAAGTAATTTTTACATTACTAGAAAATTATTAAATAAAAATCAATTTTAAAAATTAAAAATAATTAATTGCTATATTAACTAACTTAAATACTATTTTAGATCATAAGAAAATTATTGATTTCTAAATTTGTTAGAAAAACTTTGATAACAATAAAGAATTAAGACCCAAAAACTTAGTTATATCACATATTTAATATATTAATCAATTACAATAGTATGATCTAATAACTTAATAAAAAATAAATATAGAAACAACAAAAAAATAACTCATAATTATTTATCAATAATCTATTATATATATAATTATCCAACTCACAAAAAAAAAATATAATAATCTCATCTATTAATCACTTCAATTATGAACCTCTATTTCAACATTATAATCAATTTCAAATACATTGAACACATCAAATCCAATATCAAGGAGTTCGAACAACCATTTTTGTACAACCTTTATTTTGGAAGATTGAAAATTACCAACCAACAAATTTAACAGTGTGTAATGGTTGACGCAGAGATTAAAAATTGTACACACAGTAAAAATTAACACAGATTATCTACATAACATCGAAACAAACTCATGATAGAGTGACATAAGAAACTGGATATATACACTTAACGAAACAATCATAATAAAACACGTCACCTTTAATAAATTAATAATGAGTATAACTTGCTGATAAAAAAAAAATAATGAGTACAACTTATGAATTATGTAAGGGGATGCTTTACACTTTGTGGTGAATCCATATCCACTTCCCTATTAACATCATATAAAGTACTTGTTTCAATGTTTTCAAATACTTTTAATTAATATATCATTTTAATTTCTATAAAAATAAAACTTTTTACATTCTTAAATTATTCAATTAGTTGGTATGCATGGAGTTTATATTTCACAAAATTTGAATTAAAAAATATATAAAAAGCATGGAGAAAGTTTACATAATTTTTTTTATCAGGAATAAATAAATTAAAAAAAACATTTAAGGAATGTCCCAATTTTTATAAAAAATAAAATAAAATTCACCACCTAAAATACATTAACTCTAGCTTCCTTTAACATTTTTTTTGTCATCAAATAGCAATGAAATTAAATAGGTTCATTTTAGGAGTGGTACAACCCTTATACAACATAATGATGTTCAAATAGTATCTTTTCATCTACATATCAACCAAAAAGACCTCTTACTGTCTATTCTATCTCTATCAATAATAAAAAGGAATAACAAGGATTAATCCTTATAAAAATATTAAATTAAATATATACATACCAAGGGTTCTAAGCACAAATCAAAGAATGAAAAATTAACTGATAGTATCTTTAATGAGATCTAAGACTAAACCTTAACCTATGTCAGATAAAAAACTTCAATATCATCAACCACGACTTCTACACCAAATTCAGCAGAACTCCAACACTTATGGTAGTACTGTTCTAAACTAAAGCCGAACATAAATTATTGGATTTAATATTGGAGAAAGCATTTGGCCCTCTAAGCTAAGGACATAATGCAACAGCAAACACTACAGATAGATTGGTGGTGTCAAGAATGGTGTGAGTGCGGAATAGCGTGGCATTCTTTTGCTAGGTTTGCCACTTAACCACCATGCACAAACCACTCATGCATCGTAGATAAGACTTGACCACTTTGTGTGGCTATTGAACCTACAGGACCATACATGCAATGCAAGTGCCTTCATCACTGTTCTCCCATGTCCAAACAAAGGGGACCAAATAGGGTCAAATAAATTAGCATCGGTTTCTTCCACTGTCTTTTAGAACATACCAGATTAAAGCCTTGTCACCTCCATCTGTAAGATAATCTTCTCAATAATTACTCTCAAATCTTTTTCAAAATTATGTAAAAAATATCTGCTTCTCATGACCTTACCAATTTGTTTTCGGGTTGTCAACTTTGTTTTTATGCACATTTTTTTCTTCTTCTTTCTGATCTAATCAACTGTGACATGTTCTATATGTCTGTTCTACTTTTCCAACAAGTAAGCACAAAGTATTTGTTCAAACAACATTGTAGTGTGTGAGTTACATGTCGGTTTCATCAAACAGATTAATATTTCTGAGAGAAATAGTATGTGGAAAATAGTGTTTGGTGATGAACAGTGATTTTGTTGTTTATTGAAATAATAATATTGCGTCTGTGTGCGGGCTGTTCAACGATTATGAGATGACAAAGAAAGTTGGATGGATCGGGATTCACAAATCAAATCTTCTTTCTTTTTATTAATTTAAAACAAAAAGGAAACAAAAGTATTCCCTTTATTTATTCCATTCCTGCTACACACTAAAATTATGAGAACCACAAATCAGCATCTCGCAACTTTTCTTTCTTGATAAGAATATATTTCATGGAATTCATAATGAGACACGAAGTTTCCTGGATCCACTCATCTACTCATGCATGCATGCATGTATGTGTCTCAGGTATCCATGCTGCATATACATAAAAGAATATATCACCACCATAAAATATGTTTTGCACCCCACTTATTTGGATATACACATAAACATGCATGCGCAAATCCACTTATCCAAAACAGTTTCTCAATCATTATTCACTACTAATAAATTACAATTAGCCTTAAAATGTTCTCTATGTAGATTCTAAATACTCATTACTAAAATTTAATAATCCAATACAAAAATATACAATTTTAATTTTTTAAAAAAAAAATTGGGTTAAATATATTTTTTGTTTCTGTACTTTTAGATGAAATTGGTTTTTCGTGTTTTTAGTCCAAATTTAGAACCCCTAAATACTTGTAATAAGGAAATCATTATAATAGGTCTTTGTAAGTTTTCTATTTAATGACAAACAAATTTTTATGTAAATAAGAATGTTAAAATATTTTATGCTAACTCATTAATAACATAAATATTATAATATTATAATAATATAATTTACTACGTAAAAATACTTGATAAAAATTAATTCTAAATTTTTTCTTACCATAAAGATCTATTAAGGGTCTAATGTTTAGATTATGGATAAAAACATATTTTAAAGTAACAAAAAAAATATTTAACTATTTTTTTAATTTACAATCTTTAAAGAGAAGGTGGAACAAATTGAAGTTACCCTTTTTAGTCAACGAAGTTTCACCCTTTGCTTGTGGTTCTCTAATGTATTCTTTTATTCTTTTTCTTTGTAGAACATCAACAATTCCTTGGCTTGTGCTTGTCCAAAATCATGTGTTCCGAAGCATAGCCCGTGGAACCAGGGCGCACCAAAAGTAAAGATACAGCTTGAATCAATTAACAAGTTCAAAATCGCATAACGTCCGTTGAAAGTATAAACACAAATTCATAATTTGACATTTGTGGTAGATTATGTTGGCTCACATTTAACGGTTAATACGTAAGTAGGTGTACGAAGAAAAAATGATTCACACACAATTTGGATTCAGAAGTTGAAAGGTATCATATATAAGAGCACATCACAGAGACAGTGTTCTTTTTTGCTTTTCTTCACATTGCACCCACACGTGATGAACTGGCCCCACATGTCCCAGAACTGTCGCGCATGCACACGTGTGTTCTTACCTTCACTGATCCCCTTGAGATCCTCTCTCTCTCTCTCTCTCTCAAACCAAAAGCAAAACAACACAGAAATATCAATATAATATGACATCATGCACACATTCACCACTCATTCTCATCCATACACGCCAACTTCCATTATTCATCGTTCTCATGTATATAGCTGCATATATCTTTCAGCAGATAGATACGTGGTTAACGATTATGATTAAGTTTTCATGTGCAACATTGCACTCACACCACTTGTATGAACCATAATATAGATTGATATGTGTACTGGTTTTATGTGCATTGATGGATGCAAAGGGTAGTGTGTAGGGGGGGCCTTCCCCTTTGATTAGTGTTGCTCCCCTTCTGCCTGGCAAGGAACACCACTCGAGTGGTGACACGTGTGAGATTCCCTCGTGTGGCACTATCACCATGTTTGGTGCCGCAAGTGCCTTATTTGACTTTGATGGTTGATGTGGAGGAGGAAGGGGTTTTTGGTTCTTTTGAAGTTGTTGTTGGAATGGTATTCATGTTGATTAGTAAAGTGAAAGCAGCAAGGTTTTTGAAGAGGTGAAGTGTAGCAGCAGCTTTAGTAAAAGAAAGTAAAAGGGAAAATGCAAGGGGATCGTGGATTTGGATGTGTGACTCACTGTGTTTGTCTATACGGAAAATAGAAAAAAGAGAAAGTGAACAAAATTTTGGTGATCCCAAGAAGATTGCTTCTCTTCAAATACTTAATTCTTTGCAGCTTTAGTTTTCTCTTTGTAGAGACAGAGACTTGTGTGGGAGAGGGTCTATAGCAGTACGCCAGATTCTCTCCTCGCTTATAAAAACTATCTAGGTTTCAAAAATAATCTTCATCACACCCCAAATATCCTATGTGCTGCAATTCAAGTATAATATACTGCTATAAGTTCATTCCAAATTGAGGAAAGTGTGTGAAATGGGTTGGTAATTGAGATTTTGAGTTATAAACTACAATAAAATCATTAAATAAAATAAAATTATTAAATAAAAATTTATTTTAGAGACAAAAAATAATTAATTGTTATAATAACTAAATTAAAAATTATTTTAGTAACTAAATAAATTTTTGGTTTCTAAATTAGTTTCTATTATTGTTAAATGGTTTCTAAATTGGTATATAATTTATAATCAAGGTTTTTACTACCAAATTTAAAATCTAAATAATTGGTAGTTAAAACCTTAGTGGCTAATTAAATACCAATTTAAAAACTATTTAGCAATAATAAAAATTAATTTAGAAACCAATTTTTTTTTTAGTTTCTAAAATGGTCTCTAATTTAGTTACTATTATAACTAATTATTTGGGTATCTAAATATTGATTTCTATTTGATGATTTTCTTATAGTAATAGAAATAAGTGCGTTTTTAAAGATGTAGTAGTTGATTATTCTAAATTTCTTTTTTACAATTAAAAACTTGATATTTGATTTTCTCAAAAGTAATTTCAGCAGACTCCTTTTATTCAAATTAGTGCTTAGAACTCATAATTTATAATTTGTATATATTCAATTAAAAGTTACTCATAGGACTATCGGAAAAAATTTTGATTTTTTTCGACTTTAGTTGGTCTTGACTGTATAGGTAGTTCGGTTCTGTTTAGTTAAGAGTTAGATCACTTTAAAATAAGTTTTATATATATATATATATATATATATATATTATAATAAAAAAAACTGATATAAGTTTATGAATGTAGAAGAAGCTATACCCAAATAGTATTTATATTGTATCATGTTGCCAAAACAAGTTAAAGAAACTACTAGTTGCCTTCTCTCATGGGCAAGCTTCCTCCATTTTTCTGAGCTTCTTTTTCTAATGGAATGGTTCATTTCTTTAATTTGAAAATCTGGCAAAATGAAAGTATTGGGAATTGAGCTTATTTGATTGTTATATACATCAGGCCTTACTGCACTTCAATAAAGTTAGGATTTGGAATCTCTAGATTATACATTACTTAATGCTCAATCATTTGGTGTGCCATGCTATGCAGAGAACAGAAGAGATTTTATATTAATTTACCCCAAAATCAAGGTTGTTTATACGAAGCAAACTTCTGTGCATGGCCATAGTATTTCAAGAAAGTGATACTTATATTCAACCCTAATAAAAAAATCATGATATTATCAATAAAGATCAGCTCTCGTTTCAGTTGCCCTTCATCAATTCCTATAAAGTCAAGAGTAGTTTACATTTTAAGGTTAACCTGTTGTTTTTTTGATAATATGTAGTCTTATCATTAAATGTTGCTGATGTTATAATTGGTAATACGCTTCATTTTTGTAACCTTTCATAACTTTTATATTGTCACAACAATTTTTAGAACCACACTATGATTGAAAGTGAAGTTAATTGATTAAATGTTACCAATTTAGGGTGAGTTTTGAAAAAGGAAAAAAGATGTTGAAAATGAGATTGAATGCTTATTTACTTGGTAGATAAAAATATAAAAAAATAAAAAATATATAATTTGGTAATTTAATTTCATCCACAATCCTATGAAACAAGATTTGTGCATGTAGCTTCGATGATAACGATGGCACAACTATAAATCTAGCAATTAACTTCAATAAGACAAGATATCTTCCTCTGTCGACAAACATGGTGATTATTTTGCAGTTGCTCGGTATGCTTCAGACATCAGAATCTTGAAAACTGTTGAATGCTAGAATCTACGATATATAATGTTCTAGGTTTCTAATTCAACATATAGAAAAGGCTAATGTCTAAAGGAAAAACAACAACAAAAACAGAAAAAAATATATAATAATAAAAATATTACAAAAAAAATTATTAAACAGAAAATCAATTTTAAAAATAAATAATAATTTGTTATTACATCAACTATTTTAGTTTAGAGATTACAAAAATTATTAATATATAAATTAATCTATTATAGATAAATACTTTTAAAATTAATATTTAATTAGCTATTAAAATTTTAGTTATTAATTTTAAAATTTAAATAATTAATAATTACATATTTTGTAGTTAATTAAATATTAATTTAAAAATTATTTATCAACAATAAAAATTATTTTAGTTATGAATATATTTTTAGTCTATAAAATAATATTTAATAATTAATATAATAACTAATTTTTTTAAAAATTCATTTTTATTTTGTGATTTTTTAGTATAATGAGAAGGTGACTAATATTTACCTAATAATGAATCTTAGTAGTTTACGTGAAATCCTAGATTCAAAATACGAAATTATCCATATATGGCCATCATGCTTAGATTTGATCAAATGTAAGCTTGTGCTTTTTACTTTTTCTTTTTTTCCCCAAGTTTAAGTGGTTTTTAGGTTTGCTTGGCCTGAGTGGGACTCCACATCATTCGTGATATTAAAATGCAGCATAAAAATAATCATAATTATTTTTTAATATTGTGTTGATATATATTACTTAGGATGACAAAATAATGTGTTTGTGCATATTGTTTGAATCCATTCTAATTTTGGTAAGGGATATTGACATTAATATGGACTTATAGGAAAAATTAATATGGATTTGATATGAAAAATGAATAGGCATATAATTTTTAGGTATTATCCGTTTTCAATTTTGGAATTTTATCATAGTTTTATTTTTAAAAGATATCTCAATGGGTTAAGGGAAGAATTGAGAAGGTTTTCATAGGTTAAAAATTATTGGTGCTATAAGTGTCTATTTTGTATTTAAATCAAAAATGAAGAAGTGGTTCTAATTTTCCTAACAAAAGATGTATATAAATTGATATTAATTTTGATTTTTAAGTGATTTGAAACTATTATATTGTGCATAGTGGAATAATATATTTTTTTATGATTTTTTTTATAATATATTATTTAATTAATATTTAGAAGAGTAAAGAGACAAGTACATGTGTATCTATTACTTGATAGGATTAAAAATAATTAAAAAAATAAAAATTTCCATTGAATAGGAAGATGAAGATAAATTTTTATTTCAAATATAAGGATGTAGATAATCAACCTACCTTGGCCACCCCATCACCATCATCATCCCTAATCTTTACTTTTGTTACAAAACATTATAAAGTTGGATCATTCTTTTATTTAATTAAATAAGACTCTAAAATTGGAAATTTGCATAGAGATGATTAAGTATTGTATGAGCCGGAAAATATTCATGCTTGAGTGACACTTTATTCAAGATTGAGTGATGAAGACGGAAATGGTAAGGAAGGCAAGAAATTAAAAAGAGAAACAATTTTCATATATGTTTCAACAAGAAAGCAAAGGAATGTTAAAAACAAAAGAAGAGGAAGAAGAAAGCAAAGGCATGTAGACTTTAAATAACTTCTCATAACATTGTGGGCTTCTATTCTAAGCTACTTGCTTTCCTTAAAATACATTCTTAATTTTATCTCTTTCTCAATTTTAAATCATATAATTTTCGTGTAACATCATCTTCTCTTCACAACTTACTACATACACATATAATGCTAATCTAAAAGTAAACAAACATTACCACAGTTTCATTTCTTTTTCACAACATGTACTTTATTAATGATCTTAGAGTTGATAGCTAGATAACTTGGAGGAGAAATTGTGGTATAATTTTGAAAGAAAGTTTTTTTAACAGCAAAAAATGAATGAATAGGAGGTATTTTAGAGATATATCAACTCTTATAAAAAAAATCAATCTAAGTCTCTTTACCTCAACCTTGAAGCAAAAATACTTTAAACTTTACCTCTGATACAAACACCTATAAGATAAACCATTAAAATCCCTCTACTCATCAACTAGATCTCCTAATAATTTTTGACAGACATCAAGCAAACCAGTAACTCAAGACACTAATCAGAATAGGAAAAACATATCCATAATGTTTTGGACTTTATCCAAAACCAAGTCTTCAATTGTGTCAAAGTAAAAATTTCATTATGGTATATCTTGTCACTTTTAAAAATTATCTTCTTCCTATGTTTATACAATTATCCTACAACTGCTCACACCATCTATTTTTTTTTTAAAAGAAAGTAAGCATGCATTGTGATAGGAGCTAAGTTATGGAATGATGGTGACATGTTAGAATAGTTATGAAGTGAGGATGGAGAATCCCACAATGTCTCCTATTAGCCTATTGCCATTAGCATGCCTAACCAATACCTACCACACAACGTGTGTCCTGGTATATCTTGTGTCCTTTGAAACAATCTGTGAAACCTAAGATTGATGAAGCTTGGCCAAACATATAAGCCCCTTCCATAGTGACACACCCATGCTACCTTACAATTCAATTAAATACCTTTTAAATGCGTATATGTGTGTCATTCTGATGTTCATAAACACACCTACTCATGTATGTGTACCAAGATCAACAATTAATACCAGATTGGAGTCGTGGAAAAATTACTACCTATGGTCCTTGCCATGCACTGTTCATGTTGCCATCAACTATGCATGTGGGCCACTATCACCTTAATATTGTACTCCTACACTCCTGCATACTCTGTCAACAATATCTTATGTTTAGTTACAATTTTAGGTTTAACTACTTTCATATAAGGGCAATTACAAAACAAATCAAATTAAATTCAATTTACATGTGAGGACACAAACTTAGATCTAGCCAAAACCACTGCAAGATAAATGGTGTTGTGCAGAAAGGATGTTGGTGTGTTAACTTTATGTTAGCAATGAAGCATCACGCAAAAAAATTTTGTTACCACCATGCTTTGGTTGTAATCTGGCTTGTTATGTATTTTGGCTAAATGGTTATGCAGCTATGTTTGATGTCAGTATATATAGTAGGTCTCTGTTTTTTGACATCCTCGTACTTTTTTGAGTTGAAGCTTTTTGTACAATTTTCATCACACATTTTCTTTTATTGATTGAAATTTAAATTTATCAAACAATAAAATTGTATGAAATCCACTTAATGAACTCACTCTTAGGTTTTATAGTTTTGATTAATTTTTAACTAATGAGAAAGAGTATATTAAAGGATTTCCTAGTTCTTCTCTGATTTTACAAGCTCTCTATATTTGATTATTTTTTAATGTTATGAAGTTTTAATGTATGAAACACTGGAATTGATTGAACTTTAAGTGATCTACCAAAGTTTTAAAAAAGAATGACATGTTAAAAAAAGCTGTCTTAAGATATTGATTAATGATCTAACAGAGACAAGTTTTCTTTATTGGGATGTGAAAAAAAAAATATCATACTGATCTTTAATGCATTTTCAGATGTTTCTTAATGTAAAATCTCTTAATTTATTAATCAGTATCTTAACAAAACCTCAAAAAATTTCATAGGGATAGTACTTCAACTCAACTTAACACAGAGAGAGCTTTTTTTTTATCATCAAGAAACAATGTATACATAATACATAAAAAGATAAACTTAGCCAATTGCTAACACATAAATTTTTTGCTGAGAAATAATTTATTTACTTTTTGGCACAAGTTTCTTATTTGACTAAAGTCAATGACATAAACTGGGGCATGGAACTTACCAAACACAGATTGAAAGATAATTATTTACCTTTGACAAAGTGGTAAGTAGCAGTACTATTTAGTTTTGCATGATTTGCATGATGCAGCAGAAGATGAATCACATGCATGTACCAGATCTCTCTGTAAGCAAAGTGGTTAAATTTCTAGTTAGTGAGTGCAGTAGATTCCTAAACGTGGGCCATTCTCAAATCATTGATCATTGGTGGTTCCATCAAATCATTTGAAAGCACTTCCAATAGTCAAACTCCATTCTCTGCACTGCACACATATTACTCTCACACAGTGAAAGTGCTTAATTCCTTGGCAAACATTTCCACCCTTTATAAACTCATCAGTATTATGATACACTGTAGAGTACTATATTGTTAATCATTTTCTGACATGCACACATTTGAGAGAGCGACACTCAAAAAAATTAATTGTGTTCTAAGAAAACTGTCACCAAATTTCATGGGGTTGTAATTTGATTCTTCTGTTCTCTACTATGACCTGGTCTAGGAAGACCTAGCCAAGGGATAAGAGTCCTAGGTTGCACTAGATGTGGGAGAATTGAAGCTAGGTTAACATGATGGTAAATAGTGTGACAAAGACAGCAATGGCTGCTACATGTTTTAACTAGCTAACAAGTCTACGTTGTAGCTACTACCTCAAATTATCTTTCGGTCTAAAAGAAGAAATTGATGTTCTTATGTCTTAAAAAAAAATTAATTTACTATCTAGACTATACATTTATGGACAGTAGTTTAATAATTTCAACAAATTTTTATGGATAGTTCAAAATTTTATTAGAATATATTAGATGATTTTGATATTATATTAAGAAGTGAAATTTAACTTTAAGGGGAAATTTGTATCTACTTATATATTATGAAATGTTTTCACTACAAGAAAATTATGAAATAGAAACTAATTTTTAGTGACAAAAAATAATTAGTGGCTATAGTGACTAGATTAGAGATTATTTTAGAGACTAAAAAAATTTTGATTTCTAAATTAGTTTCTATTATTGTTAAATGATTTTTAAATTGGTATCTAATTAGCAACCAAAGTTTTTGCTCCCAAATTTATAAACTAAATAATTAGTAGTTAAAACCTTGATAGCTAATTAGAAATTATTTAACAATAATATAAATTAATTTAGAAACCAATTTTTTTTAGCTTCTAAAATAGTCTCTAATTTATTAGTTACTATAACAACTAATTATTTTTTATTTTTAAAATTGATTTTTATTTCATGTTTTTCTTGTAGTGCTTAATCTCTAGTCAATATATAATTTTCGATATAGATAAGATGTTCCACTTATATACTATATGAAATATCTTAATCACTAGTAAATATAAAATTTAAATATAAATAAGATGTTTCTTTATCAAGGTTCACATGAGAATTGACAAACACTAATTAAAGGGAAAAAGAAGAGAATTTGATTCAATTTAAAAATCATGAAGGTGAGATGAATGCGTGTTAGCATGCGTTTTCAAAGAAGTGTGATTAATATCTTCTCCCAAAGGCACTATACAAACATTATGTGTTTACTATTGGAAAGAACAAAACCAAAGATAGCACATGTTAAGAATTTTTTATCAAAATTCTATTTGAGGTTTGAAAATACCACATTTGTGGGAGGTACATAGTTTATGGGATCTAACTAAATCAGTGAATGAAGGAACTGTTTTCATTTTGACTATTTCTCACTTTTGATTTCAATTTATGAATGAAATAGTTACCAACCTGAATTTCAGCAACAAAAGAAGTCACCCAACTTGATATAATACAATTTGCGCATACAAATTTTGAACTAAATAGTGCTACTCTTCAACTAAATATCACTTTAGTGCCCAATTTCTAAGGAATTTGACTTCATTGAATAGATGGGGATGGATTTGTACAACATTTCAATTCAAAAAAGTTAGTTTTTTTTTATCAACAAAAATAATAAAATAATTAAGAATATTTTAGAAATATTTTAATATTTATACAACAGTTCCTAACAATATCATCTGCTTCTCTATGTCAAAATTAATAAAACATTATAAATGAATAATTTCTTAAACACAACCTGTAAATTTAATATTTCATAAGGACATTACGTGACATTTAAAACATTACTCTGTATTTCAAATAAAAAAAAGTTCTAAATAGAACCAAAAAACTTCATACAAAAACCCAAACTACAAATAGATCCTCAAACCACTTTCATATTTGGATTCCAATAACAAGGCTCATTTCTCTCATAGTGATTCTTCTCTGTTAGTAGATCAACCTAGAAACTTTGACCCTGCAAATACTGTACATCCTTTTCGCTCCAAAACAATTGACAATATTTTGCAGTTAACAAATTGAAGAAAAGAACTCCCTCTAGCCAACAAAACACAAACCAGGATTCTCCCGCAATCAACAACCTACTGAAAGAAAAACAAATCATGATCTTGTCTACCACAAGCCAAATAATACTATTACATAAGTCACAATAAAAAGAAAAAAAAAACTCAAATACATTTTTCTAATGTATCTCATATTTCAAAGGTTCCAAACACCTGAATAAAAAAAGGTTTAATTACCTTTTTCGTCCCTATATTTATAGCCAATAGTCAATTTGGTACAGTGGTTTTAAAAAAATTCAATTTGGTCCCCTGAGTTTTTTAAAATGTATTCAAAATGGTCATTTCTGTTAAATATCACCAAACGGCGTTAAGTGGTGCTTATGTGGCAGACACGTGTATGTTACGTGGATGGTGCTTATATTACTTTAGTGAATACTGAATTTGGATTTAGGTTATTCAAATTGGGGATTTCAAATTTCTGATTTAGGACACCACGGTCTGGATCGCAATCGCTGCCCCTTCACCACCTCTGGACCGCACCACATAATCGCTCCTCCAAATCGACCATGGGAACGCAGCTCACCATCGTAACTCACGATCGCACCACAGAATCGAATGAGGGGAGCACACCTCCGAATGGAATCGAAGCAGGGAAGCGCACCACAGAATCCAACCAGGGGAGCAATCCTCGTATCAGAAACCCTAAATCAGAAATTCGAAATCCCCAATTTGAATAACCTAAACCCTAATTTAGTATTCACCAAAATAATGTAAGCACAATCCACGTAACTTACACGTGTCTGCTACATAAACACCACTTAACGCCGTTTGGTGATATTTAACAGAAATGACCATTTTGAATACATTTTAAAAAACTTAGGGACCAAATTGAATTTTTTAAAAACCACTGTACCAAATTGACTATTGGCTATAAATATAAAGACGAAAAGGTAATTAAACCTATAAAAAAAATAATGGTAAATAAAAGTTTGATTTGATTTTATCTTATGAAAGAAACCAATACCCAAATCAATCAATAAATTGATTAGAAATAAAAACTATGAATTATACACTAGCTTTGAATTTCATTATGTTGCACTTCTAACCAAAGGCTGTGAATTAACATATGAGAAAACGCCAAAAGTAGGGTATTATTTGGTAATGTCTCATTCAGACTAACCCCACCTCCCCAGAACTGTCCCATCAGTACTAGGCTATTATTCAAGCTCATAAAATAAAGTTGAATTGTGAATAGTGTTATGCTTATAAATACTTCTTTACTTCAATTCCATTATATCTACATAAGTGTTATATTCACTATTCACTGTTACCATACAATACTAAACCTTATTATTTCCTTCACTTTTCACATTTGTTTGACTAGTTTTTTTTTTCATTTGAAATTGAACCAAGGCACCTCCATGTAGTGGCCCATGGGTCTAAAAATACAAGATAGCCCAATATACAAAGAGTGGGATGCATAACCCAAACTATTAGGCACGTGGAAAATAATTAATAGCCATTTCAACTGAACAATTGTCGGCAACCATTTATTCAAATATCGTGAAAATCAATAATCAATCAATATTCAACAACATTTAGTGGAATTCCAAAACCATAATCACAGACTTCTAATGCAAAACACAGTTTTTCTATGGACAAAATAATAAAATAAATAAAATAACACTGTCCATAATAAAGTAATAAATAAATAAAATAACGTTTCAGAAATATTCCAATTCGCATAAATAAGGTATAATAACTATAAGAGTTCTAGTCTTCTTTACCTAAACAATATCCAACTAAACTACTGTTAACATTATCTTGTTACAAATATATAAATATATTAAACGATCTTCTCATATAAATATTTTACTTTTTCAGTTATAATTGTTCTATAAATGGTAACTGTTGCATTCTCCATAATTTGAATAAATGTGTGACAATTATATCATTACAAGAAAATTAATAAATAAAAACTAATTTTAAATACAAAAATAATTAGTTATTATTTGAATAAATTATAATTTATTTTATAAATTAAAACAATTATTAGTTTCTAAAGTAGTTTCTATTATTAATACAAATTTATAAAATAGTTTCTAAATTGGTATCTAACCCTTTAATTATCAAAGTTTTAGTTACTTATTATTTTATATTCTAAATTAGTCTCTATTAATCTTTTAGAAATCAATTTAGAATCTAAAATATTAGTAACTAAAATCTAGGTAGCTAATTTATATACCAATTTAGAGATTATTTTATAATTTTTTATTAATAATAAAACTCACTTAGATAATAATAATTTTTTTAGTCTCTATATTAATATTTAATTCAGTTAATATAAGGATTAATTATTTTTAGTAAATAATTATTTTTTGTCTCTAAATTTAGTTATTATTTAATAGTTTTCTTGTAGTGTGGGGATAATTAAACATAATTCTTTCTTGAATTTTTTTCTAATTTTTCTCCTTATTATGTTCTCTAAATGAGATATAAAACTAATAATATCCTCTTATCTTTAAACTTTAGAAGATATAAAGAAACTTGGTAGAGATACTCTATAGATGTGAATTTGTGAGAAAGTGTCCTTTATGAACCAATACTTCAACTGAGCACACAGAAGTTGAATTTTGAAGATAAAACCAACCATTGATTAATCAAAGTTATATAACGTGCCTCATTGAGGATTTGATATAACAATCGAAATGGACATATTTTTGAAAAGTTAGCATTTGCTTCATTAATGGTTTCACTCTCATACTTATAGTTTAGCTAAGTGGTAGGGTTTCACTTTTCTTTTTGAGACTGAAATTGTTTTCCTCAAAGTCTATGTTGCGTACATTATTTGAAGATCTCATTTCTAAATGTTTTAGGTTTTAGCCATTTCATGGATCTCAATTTTTCTCATTGCCATATCAACTTCATTCTCATTTACCAATCACATCAATGTGTAGGATCAAACATCATTCTCCTTTTTAACTTCTTCAATCACAATTCATACAAATTATCTTATTCTTTTCAGATAACTTTTCTTAAACTTTTTTTTCCTTTTTTTTTGTACTTTTCTTCACTACTACTTTTTTCCTTTCCTATTTTATGAGCACGTTTTCCATTTTGCCATTTTATGATATTGTTGTTTTTACTCTTTTTTTACTTTTTGACAACGGTTTCATTATATTATTAAATGATGAACTTGACTCCTCTAAAATGAGAAATATTAATTTTAAGAATACAGTACGAATGATCCCTTGATTATAAAATCAGCTGTTTAAAATTATAATAAGATTAAATATATATTTAGCAAAATTTAAAATTAATCACAAACACAATAATTGTAAACCTCGACTAGTTTTATTTTTTGGAAAATCAAGCAATAAGGAGTTTTTGTATAGGTTAAACTATTAGGTTGATTCTCTCTACATATCAATTTAAATTTGCACCCAACACACTGACGTGAAATGTTCCTTTTATCCTTAATGATTTAAAAAACTTTGCCTTTTGGATATGCAAGTCTAAAATTAATACGTCACTTTCGTATTTTGTCATCCAGAAGCTTATCTGGACAATAAAAATGGCTTTATGGATGTCAAGATTCGTAAACAAACATAAATGAGTTTCGGACTCCGATTCTCGGCACCATTTACAACACACTATTCCAGACATGAAAATTTAGAACTCATAATTCACTTTTGGATATGTTCATTCACAAGCTTAAATGAAGCACCAAAATGTCTTTCTGGATATCTAAATCCAAAATATTTATCAAAGGCAAGGTTGGATTTTAAAATTTATGTTAGATGCATGTCTTAAATGATATGATACATGGAGAAACAACCAAACTATTATTCCATTGGCCCACCTAGAGGATATTGGAGGATCGAATTAATAGCACATTATTGTGGAATTTTTTGAATTGCGGTTGGAATGTCGTTGGAACTGATGAGGGCCCATGGTTAACAAGAGATAATTTCTATATTGGGCCTTACAAATGGATATTTTTCTTCTTTGACCCTATATTTTTCTTTCCGCACCTTATATGTTTTGAAATTCTATTTTTTTCCATTATCTAATTTTAACATATCCATAATGATGAAATATTATTCCAGATTACACCTTTCGGCATATTTTTTTATGGAACTATTTATTTCAATTTATGAAAATAAATCTTATTTTACATATCTTTTTATAATGTACATTCTAAAGTGTCTTTTAATATTGTGTTAAAATGGTTATTCCAAGAGAAAATTAATATATGATATTCCGAAGCATCTCTCTCACCTTCTATTTATTTGTTTCCATATAGTATTTTCTGGAATATGTGAAATAAGAGAGTATGTTTTTGTCTATCAAATATAACATACTTTTGAGATGCAAGAAGAAAATAGAATGAAAGTAGTTTCTTTCTGCACCACTACATTTTTCTTCCTGCACCCCACAATGTTATGCAAAGACCAAATTGTCCCTTTTACTTTTTAAAAACCCTAAATGCACTTGAATTGTTTTTTTTTTTTTCATTCTAGATTATGAAATTTGGAAAAATTTCGGATTCACCAATTCATAACTCAAAATATGCATTTCACATTCAAAAATCCATCATTCAAAAAAAAATTCTGGATCCACCAATCCGTAAAAGAAATATGCATTCCGGATTCAGAAATCTATAATTAAAAAAAAAACATTTTGGATCTACCAATCCGTAACAGAATTAGGCTTCCAGATTCAGCAATCTGAAAATCAATAATTTATGCAAAATTTGCTTACGGAACATTCCCTCATCCGGAAAAAAAATATTTAATTCTGGATTGATGAATCCTTAGCACACTCCCAGAGTGTCCTTTTTCAAATAAAAAGTCAAGGTCAGTTTTGGGATTTAGAAAATTGTGGGGTGCAGGAAGAAAAACGTAGGTGTTCAGGAAGAAAAAACCTAGAATGAAATAGTTTTATTGGACCTTCCTTTTGGGCCCTTAAATTGTCGGGCTTCAGAAGCCCAAAGGAAAAAGGTTATACTGGAGAAGAAGGAAAAGTTTACTGAATTAAACATATTCAGTATTGTTTATGCAAAATAGAAGAGTGAGCGTAAGAGGTGTTGTCAAAATTTGTGTGAGGCAAAACACAAGACACTGAAGAAAGGGTCTCTTGGTTCGAACCAACATGAGTTTTCTGTTCGGCAATAGAAAGACTCCCGCTGGTATCGTTTTTGTGATTACTTTCATTGAATAGAGAAAATTTTTGTTTGCATTCCCAGTTTAAAAAGATTGTGTCTTTAACTTGAATTGGGAATTGGGTTGGTTTGTTATTTGTGATAGAGCTTTTGAGGGAGAACAAAAGAATGCTGGACAAGTCCATTAGAGAAATTGAAAGGGAAAGGCAAGGCTTGCAGAATCAAGAAAAGAAGTTGATTGTGGAGATTAAGAAGAATGCCAAACAAGGACAGATGGTATCATTTATTTATTTATTATGTTTCATTGTTATTTTGCATTCTTATGATGTTTGTGTCTGAGGATAAAGGTTGTTGCTTTTAAGGATTGTGATTTAGTGTACTGGGGTAGTGGTGTCTAGGGTTCAGTTTACTTCATCGGGTATACTATGAGATAGATTTTGGTTATTGTTCAGAATTAAAACTGTTTTTTGGGGTTGCTTGAATTTGCTAGGGGGCAGTGAAAATGATGGCCAAGGATCTCATCAGGACTCGCCATCAGATTGACAAGTTTTACAAGCTCAAATCGCAACTTCAGGGTGTTTCCTTGAGAATTCAGGTTTGTTTTTGTGCGTTTGCATTGCTAATTTGCTGAACTCGAAAGTCTCTTCATGCTCAATCTGGTTTTTTGGAAACTACAGATAGGTTAAAGTAGTATATATGTTTAGCATTGAGTTAAGTTGCACATTCTGAGCTTCATGGGAAATAATAATAAACAAATGTTAAGTGGTTATGTTGCAGCAACTGTTTGTAATTTTAGCTGTCAAGTGATGAATTGATGTTGTTATGGCAATAATTTGTTTTGGAGGATTCCCAAAATTCACAATGTAGAAGGTCTGTTGATGCACAAGGCCACGGTACATCCTTGGTCGTGTGCATCACTGTAGCTGGCTTGTTTTATGTATGTGTAATTTTATTATATAATGTTTAAAAAGGACTTTGATGTCAATTTCAGACACTAAAATCCACTCAAGTAATGGGGGAGGCTATGAAAGGAGTTACTAAAGCAATGGGTCAAATGAATAGGCAGATGAATTTGCCTTCGTTACAGAAGATAATGCAAGAGTTTGAAAGGCAGAATGAGAAGATGGAACTGGTTTCTGAGGTAATGGAAGATGCAATTGACGATGCTTTGGAAGGTGATGAAGAGGAGGAAGAGACAGAAAATCTTGTCAATCAAGTTCTCGATGAGATTGGAATCGATATCAACTCTGAGGTAAGAAGTTATCAGAAAATAACTAGTTATAGATGATCAGGTTTATCATACTCCTCCTAGACGGATAAAAGTAAAAGTAATAATTACAATATGTATTTCATCTGTTCTATTTGCAGCTTTTGAATGCACCTGCATCAACCTCTGTCACTACTGCACCAGCAGCAAATAACAGGGTTGCTCAAGTTGAATCAACAGGTCATGAAGACAGTGGAATAGATGATGATCTACAGGCTAGGTTAAATAACCTGAGAAAAATGTGAAGATTCCCAGGGGAAGGTCTTCACAGAACCACGGAAATAATGATTGTATATGAAATTAGGATGTGTTTTATTCTTTTTTTTGCTATCAGGTCTGACTCTAACATATATATGTAAAGAGTAATATCACAAGTTGAATTTCATGAAAACATACCAAGGAAAGAGACGCAGTTAATTTTAAACTGTTTATTTCGTCTTTGTATTTGATTACCCCTCTTACAATTTATCAAAAGCTCAATTCCACATTAATAATATAAATAATATGAAACCCTTTGCGTTATATAGAACTAGTCAAATGTATTCACTAATGCTGAATGCTTCAGGTATTAGTTTTTCACAACACTATTCAAATGTTTTCACTAATGCTGAATACTTCAGGTATTAGTTTTTCACAAACACGTTAAAGCAAAACTGGTCCGTGGATTGTTTACCACTTAACCCCACATGTTGATGGGGATAGCAAACTGATCCTAGAAGTGAATACCAGAGCATAAATGAGCTGACTGTAGGAAGTTTTAGATCTTATCATTAGCAGAATATGCAAGATAAAGGAGAAAATTATGGTCTTGAACGGTAGCCATGAGTGAGGTTGTAATGATTCAGGAGTTCACAATGACCATGATCATGTGATCATTTTCTTCCAAAGCCACTCTACTGTTTTGGGAATTCACTTTATCAATCTGAGTGCGGCACAGTGGACAACCTGAATGAGAGCCAAGCCACTTGTCAATGCAAAAGGTGTGGAAGATGTGCTTGCAAGTGTGAAGCTTCCGTACACTTTCCTCTTCTTCAAAACTTGTCAAGCAGATAACACATTCAGTCTGGTTTGTGCCTTCTGCAGCCTTGTAGTGGAAGGTAATCGAATGAGACTCCAAACTCATGCAAGGAGAGAACTTGTCATCAAAAGATAAGACTGTTGTAGGAAGGGATCGTATGGGATTGATATCCAAGCACCATCCAAGCATGATCAAAGTGAAGAATGTGAAAGAAATTACCAGTGTTCCAATTACCAGAAACCCAGGGTAGAGATCCATTTCCATTTATGGCATTGAGTTTTTAGAAGCATTAATTAATCAGCAGAAATGGTGAAATGGGTATGTTGTTACATTGGCATAGAGCCGTGTCATGATATGGTTGACGATAACTATGAGCACAACAAAAACCAATTCGATCACAACTATGCTGGAGCACATAAAAAGACAACTTCTGAAGGAATATATACATACTTGTGAAGGAATAAAACAAGCCTTTTCATTGTCCTTTAAGCAAATGCATAGAACTAGCATTTTGTGATTGATGAGCATAAACCAGTTTGTTGTTTCAAGTAAGAAAACATTTGATATTTACAATGAAGTAGCATTTATCTTCCTTTGCTGCTGATGGAATACTTCCAGTATGAAGGATCTTATGGCGGCTTCGGCACAGGAATCCTTGTGCATTGAAAGGACTTCTGAATAAATTGGACTTGCACACTATATGCCTAAGAATGCATGAGGTAACATTGTTAAATACACTATATGCCTAACTAATGAGGTAGATGAACAATAGCTTGAAGGAAGATCAACCTCCAAGAATTGTTGCATACCAAAAACATTAAATGTGTTACATATACAAAGGTATATCCATACCTAACTTATTGAACATGTATCAGAAGATATCTTTTATTCCTTTTGTGATTGAAGCCAAATACGGGTTTTCACATAAGTTATATGGTTTACATAGCTTAGTGAGTTCTAAATAACTATTTTTATCTCAAATTCTCAAGTTTAGGGATCAAAATGGCCTAAATAACACTTATCATTGTATAATGTCCCTTTTTTCCAAAAATCGTGCAATTTTGCACCAAATTTACAAGAGTTAGAAAGATTTTAAAAATATTGCAAAAAAAAGTAAGCCGTGTTCGAGTAGTACGACTTCATTTTTAAGAATTTGTCACCATGAAACACGATTTCATTAGCAACAGAAAAATAACAAACAAACAAGTTGGTAAAAACAATGATGACTTTGGTTATAAGAAATGAGTTGAATAAGTCATGTCCATTAAGCATTGTTAGAGGGTATGATGAATTCAGATGATTTTTTTTGTATTTATTTTATTTACGTAAATTAAAAATTTATAATTTGAAAAAGAAAATTGTGTAAAAAATGATGAATGATCTAACAATAATTTTGTAAATTGTTTGACTTATTTAAACAAATATTTATTATAATGTATAAGTAGTGAGAAAATAGTGTGCAGTAATGTGGAAAAAATAGATTAATTTCATAAAAACATAGAAAAATAATTTGGGATAAATTGTGTAATGATTATGTTTAAAGTTTTGTAATAAAATGTTTTATTTATGTAAATAATCATTTGAAAAAAATTACATTGAGTTGTTTAAAAATATTAAATAAAATGATGTGGTTTAATAATTTTGGTTGGTTTATGTAACAATTTAATTGTTAATATTTTTTATTTATTTAAATTATTTTTAATCACAACATTATACATGTCATTATTATATAAATGATATCACAAACCTTATTAAAAAAAATGAACAACATTCAATTATGTGTCTTGTGCAAAGGTATAATCAAGAAAATTCAGAGTTAAATCTTTAATAACCGAAATAGTCCTAAAAATTTCAATCTTATCCTGAAAACGAACATAATTTCTCTTACGCCATAACATTCAAATAGAAAAAGTTATCACAATAAGCTTAATCAATTTAACCAAAGACTACCATCACTATTAATAAAAGAAAGAAGATCGTCCTTATTACATAAATGAGATGTAGGAAAAATCTGCCGAACTCAACTCCAGATATGCAAAGCAATAGAACATTAAAAAAATAAATATTGAATAGATTTTTTTTTTTTTTTTTCACAATGTGTACACATAAAACAAATATGCAGACATTTATTTTGAATATGTTGATTGGTAGGAAGCCACCCATGAAAAAATTTGCAAAGTACAAGAGTTTGTTTTAGAAGACGGAATAGATGAATACCAAATAAATTTAGCTAAACCACAAATTACTGGTTCCAAGAAAAATCACAAACTACTCGTTCCAAGAAGAAAGTTTTTATAGCTGAAATATTTATGAGGTGAGTTAATTTTCTGACTTTCATTTGATTAATTTAAAATGAATTTTACATAATAAAAATCAAGTTAACTATCTTATTAAAAAATAGATTTTCATCTTTTTCTATTGTTATATGTAATATTTTTATTTTGTTTAAAATATATTAAAATCATATTGTAGAAGGGAATCGTCTCTTAGAAACTTCTTGGATACCTAAAAGGGGAATGCAATTTAACACAGTAGATTGGTTTTTTCTTTTTTAATTGCAATATTATATAATTTAATTTCGCAATTAGTTGTGTGTGTTTTGAGAGAGAGAGAGCGTGAAGAGTGGTATGTGTATGGGTTTAGGTTGTCATACACACCTAAATTATTTAATATCATACATAAATAAAAATTTAAAATAAATAAAATTCAAAAATTATTCAAAATCTTAATTATTGAAAATCTTAAATAAATATAAATCTAAATTATTTAATATCCTACCTAAATAAACATTTGCAATAAATATAATTTCTAAATTATTCAAAATCTTAAATAAATACAAATCCTAACTTAAGTCATACTTAAATAAAAATGTCAAATAAATAAAAATTTTAAGTTTTTAAATAAAAAATTAAAATTTAGAAAAATTTCAAAAATATTTAATTTCATTCTTAAACAAAGATCTAAAATTGATAAAATTTATAACTTTTTTAAAATCCTAAATTATTATATTTCTTACTTAAATAATAATCTAAAATAAATAAAATTTTGAAAATCCTAAATAAATACAAAAGCTAAATTATTTATGTTCTACTTAAATAAAAATATGAAATAAATTAAATTTCTAAATTATTCAATTGCTAAAAAAATAAATTCTGAATATTTAATGTCATAGGTAAATAAAATTATTAAATTATTCAAAATCTAAAATAAATACAAATTTAAAATATTTAATGTCATACTTAAATAAAATTTGAAATATTTGAACAATTTAATTATTTATGTTTATGCATTTTTTATTTTAATTTTAGCATGTTTAGTTTGGTTATTTGTTTCTATAGGTTGATATTTATTTCTTATATTTTAATATTTATTTTGTAATTTTTTATTTTACTTACATTTACATTTAGTAATATATATATATATATATATAATATTTAATGATATAAATTATATTTTTATACAAAATACTAAAAGAAAAGGTGACAAACAAATCAACAAAACTTGGAACGAAATGAACGAATTTATGTATATTGAAATTAACGGAATGAACGAATTTATGTATATTAAATAATTTCAAGAAAGACACTCAAAAATTGTTTTTGAAAGAGAGGTTAATATAAAAAATTACGAAATTTGAGTTATTTAATTTTTATAATGAATCATTTCCTAAAATATAAACCCTAAACCCCTAATTCATATCCTAAATAATTTAATGTCATTCTTAAATAAAAATTTCAAATAAATATTTTTTTCTAAGATTTTCAAAATCCTAAATAATCATAAAATTTGAAATTATTTTATTTTCAACTTAAATAAAAATCTAAAATAAATAAAATTTATAAGTTTTTCAAAAATGTTAAATAAATATAAGTCCAAATATATTTAATATCATTCTTAAATAAAAACTAAATTAATTACATTTTTATGTTTTTCAAAGTTTTAAATACATACAAATCCTAGATAATTTTATTTCCTACTTAAATAATAATCTAAACTAAATAATATTTCTAAAATTTTCAAAATTCTAAACAAATAAAAAATATAAATGATTTAATTTTTACACAAATAAATTTTTTAAATTAATTTTCTAAATGATTCAAAATCCAAAATAAATGCAAAACCTAAATCAATTAATCTCATAATTAAATAAAAAATGCAATAAAAAACTTCCTAAATTATTTAAAATTCTAAACAAATACAAATATTAAATTAATAAATGTAGTACTTAAATAAAAATCTTCAATAAATAAAATACCTAAATTATTTAAAATTATAAATAAATACAAATCCTAAATTATTAAATGTTATACTTAAATAAAAATTTACTATAAATAAAATCTTAAATTATTTAAAACTATTAACAAATACAAATCCTAAATTATTGAATGTCATACTTAAATAAAAATTTACAATAAATAAAATTTATAAATTATTTAAAATTTTAAACAAATACAAATCCTAAATTATTTAATGTCCTACTTAAATAAAATATCTAAAATAAATTAAATTCTTAAATTATTCAAAATTTTAATTCAACATAAATAGAAAATTAGAAAATATTTTATTTCCTATTTAAATAAAAATATTAAATAAATAAAAATTTTAAGTTTTTCAAAATCCTAAATAAATAAAAATCCAAAGATTTGTAATATCATTTGAAAATCAATAAAAAATATTAAATTAATCAAAATTAGAAATAAGTCCATATCCTAAATTATTAATTTCATTAGATAAAAATCTAAAATTAATAAATTTCTAAGTTTTTTAAAATCCTAAATTATTTTATTTCCTACCTAAATAATAATCTCAAAGAAATAAAATTTCTAAAATTACTTATTGTATATATTAATTTTATTTCTTATATATTAATATTTGCATTTTAATTTTATTTTTGTTTTCTTATTTTCTTATTTGCACACATATAATTATATAAATTATATTTTATACAAAAAAGTGAAAGAAATTGCGCAAAATAAATCAATAAAACTTAGAGCGGAATGAAATAACTTTATGTTAAATGACTTCAAAGAAGATAATAACATTGTTTTTGAAGCAGATGTTAACATAATAAATAATGAAATTTGACTTTTAGGAAGAGTGTTTTTTTACATAACTGCTTATTGTAATTACTTTCCTTTAAATTTGGTTTGTTTGTTATACTTACATTATTAATATTTGATTTGTATTTTATACTTATATTATATTAACTGACTGTTTATCGTTACTTATTTTCTTCAAACTTTGTGTCAATTTGTTGATACTTTAATAATTTATTTATTTATGGTGTATTATTTATGTTTATGCATTGTTTATATTAATTTTAGTATGTTGATTTTTATTTCTTATATACTAATATTTGTTTTGTAATTTTTTATTTACATTTACACTTATATATAAGTTTATATTTAATATTTAACTATGTAAATTATATTTTTTATACAAAATAGTGTAAGAAAAATCATAAAATAAATCAACAAAACTTAGAATGAGATGAAAGATTTTTTGTATGTTAAATTACTTCAAAAAAGTCATTACAGATGTTAACATTTAAAATAATAAATTCCTAAATTATTTAAAATCCTAAATAAATACAAATCCTAAATTATTTAATTTCATACTAAAATAAAAAAATCACAATAAAAAATTATTTAATATTCTAAACAAATACAATCCTAAATTATTAAATATAGTACTTAAATAAAAATTTAAAACAAATAAAATACTTAATTTATTTAAAATTATAAATAAATACAAATACTAAATTATTGAATGTCATACTTAAATAAAAATGTACAAATAAATAATTTTTTTAAATTATTCAAAAGAAAATTCCTAAATTATTCAAAATTTTAAACAAATAAAAATCTTAAATTATATAATGTCTTACTTAAATAAAATATCTAAAATAAATATAATTCTTAAATTATTCAAAATATAAATAGATAATAATTCTAAATTATTTAATGGCCTGCTTAAATGAAATTTTGAAATAAAATAAATTTTATAAATTATCCAAAATCTTAAATAAAATTTCTAAATTAATCAAAATTCTAAATAAATTCATATCCTAAATTATTTAATTTCATTCTTAGAAATCTAAAATTAATAAATTTCTACGTTTTCTAAAATTTTAAATAAATACAAATCCTAAATTATTTTATTTTCTTTTAAATAATAATCTCAAAGAAATAAAATTTCTAAAATTACTTATTTATATATGCTCATTTTTTCTTATATAATAATATTTTCATTGTAATTTTTTTTTATTTTCTTATATATATATATATAACTATATAAATTATATTTTTATAAAAAAAAAGCGAAAGAAAACACGCTATATAAATAATAAAACTTGGAGTGTGATGAAATAATTTTATGTTAAATGACTTCAAAGAAGAAAATAAAATTGTTTTCTAGAGATTAACTTAACCAATAATGAACACTGGTGCAGATAGACAAAATCTGTAAGGATCTAGAAAATAACCTTAGAGTAGAAGTGGTATATTTTAAATGATACCTGAATATTTTATTAATAAAATGAAAATGACATATAAATAGAAAATTCAGTTATTCACCATCTTTTCCTTTCTCTCCCTTCTCTCTAAGATTCTGATCTCCTCGCTCTAAAATTCAGTTTGACGATCAGAGTATACCGTTAGACTCCTGGCAGCGAAGACTACAAGACTGCCCGATCAGAATAAGTTCAGTTTTGTTCCTCTTCTTCCTTTTCTCCCTTTCCTGTAAGATTCTGTTATAGAGTCTGCCGTTGGACTCCTGTTAGTGAACCTATAAGTTTGCCGGATCAAAATATCATAGATAGAGTAAGTTCCTTCTTGGCCCCTTTTTCTTTTGAGTTAATTTTGATCTTATTAGATTTTGTACAGGTTAATTTTAGATTTTGTACGGGTTAATCTCTGTTAGTGAGCATTAAAGTTTAGGTAAGGGAAGCTAGTCTTATCATTGTTTTTGCTTGCAGGATTGTCTTTTTTGAAGAGTAAAGTAATATATTGACTGAAATGGTTGATTTTGAATCTTTTATATTGATGTTAAGGTGAATAATTTGTTGAAACTGTTTGTGATTGAGAATTGAAAGTGTTTGAATGATAATATAAATGAGTTGAACTGTTCTTTTTGAATGTTTTGTTGAATTACTCTGATGAGAAGTGGTTGTGTGATTTCAGATGATGATTGATTTAAAGAGCATATATTTTGAATATTTAATGATGATTCAGTTTATGAACTAAAATTGTCTGTGACAATTTTTAAAGTAAATTATGAGTTGATTATTTTGAGAGCTATGTTGATTGTAATCTGAATTCTAGTGTTTTTGAGATAAGTGATCAAACTTTAATTTTCATGTTGTGGCTTCCTCATCCTTTTTATTAAATACTGTTGGATATAGTTGTAGTTGGAATAGTTGTAGTTGGAAGATAATTTTATTTCATTATCCTTTTATTGTCTCTCTTTTGGATAGTAAAACTTGATGTGATTTAGATACACTTTGGAATCCTTTTGATTCAAGACATTTATATGATTAGTGAATGAATTGTTGGGTGTTTTGGAAATTCTAAATTGTGGAATGATTTGATTGTTTGATGGGGGAGATTTTAATGTTTAGAATATATTTTTAATCAAAACATAGTATTTTCAGAAAAAAAAATACCGTGTTAAGATTGTTTAGGATGTGCATTGACTAGGGATTCGTCTAGAAGGAGATATCCTGACTCTCCTGAGATAATGAAATCATATAGATGAAGTTATTCAAGTAGTGAGAGTCGAAGGGGAGGTTCATATGAATGGGTAAGTTGTTTGAAAGATAACTAACTTGACCTGTTATATGAGTTAACCCTGTCATACTAGGAGAGATATGATATTGAGATTCTTTATGCGCATAACTGTGTGGATTTCACAGTGAGATAGTATGACAGGTGCAGACCTCTGAGTTTAAGTCAACGCACGAGTCTTCCGGAAGTAGAGTCAAGAGTCTATGTGTTATGAGTCAGTAGAAGTCCGACATATGAAATATGAATTTTATGAATGTAATAAACACTTGATGGTTTGAGAAATCGTATGAGAATTGATGAATTATGCTTATTAATTTGAAATTTGAATTATATCACAACTTTTTATATAGATAGCTTACCCTGTTATTTGTTTGTGTTTGTTTCTTTATTTGTGATGATCGTGTTTTACACGGGAGCATATGAGAGCTCCTTAGTGAGCAGCTGGAGAATGAGATAGTTCTATTTGAATGCTTTGTTTTGTTGTTAAAACTTTTGATGTATATATTAAATCTCTATGAAGAGAGATATTTCTTTTGAGATACACATATGAGAAAGTAGTATATATATTATTCGTAATTAGATATTGCTTGTTTTACTTTTATTTGATTATATATGGGTAAAATTTAGGATGTTACAAAATCACTACGGTTATTTTGTATTTATAAAAACGGCTAATGTGGCTATATAGTAATGTTTTTTCAAAATTCTAAATAAATAAAAATCCAAAAATTTGTAATGTCGATAAACATCAAAAATCAATAAAAAATTTTAAATTAATCAAAATTTTAAATAAATTCATATCTTATATGATTTAATGTCATTAGATAAAATCTAAAATTAATAAATTTCTAAGTTTTCCAAAATTTTAAATTATTTTATTTCCTGCTTAAATAATAATCTTAAAGAAATAAATTTTTAAAATTAGTAATGCAAATGTCTATTTCTTATATATTAATATTTATTTGGTAATTTTATTTATTTATTTTGTCATTTACATTTATATTTATATATATATATATAGTTATATAAATTTTATTTTTATATATGAAGGAAAACGTGTCAATTAAATCAACAAATCTTATAGCGGAATGAAAGAATTTTTGTAGGTTAAATGATTTCAAAGAAGACAATAAGATTGTTTTTAAAATAGATGTTAACATACCAAATAATCAAATTAAAGCTACTTGTCTCTTAGAATAAATTACTTTTTTATATAACTGTTTATTATTACATACTCCCCTCAAAGTTTATGTCAGTTTATTAATACCTTAACAATTTTTAAGTGTATTATTTATCTTTATGCATTATTTATATTAATATGTTTAATTTATTTATTTATTCGTATGATGTTTATTTTTTATATAATAGTATTTGATTTATAATTTATTTATTTATTTTCTTTGAAAGAATGCGTTCAGACAAAAAAAAATAAAAAATCATCATTTACATACTATTCATTTATATTGACAGGAATTATTGTAACTTGTACAGGGCTAGTATATATATATATACCCGTACATATATATCCATATATATATATATATATATATATATATATCCAATCTATTTCAAGAATTAACACTATTTTTAACTTAAAACATGAAGCTTAGGTATTAAGTTTGTGAATTTTTTTTTATATATTTCCTCTTTTTAATTTCTACAAATACATAAATATATACATTTATTAAGTTGCATATATATACATACATATACATCCATATGTCATCGCTGAAGATTGGTTTCCAAAGGCACACAACCTCACTGTACCTAGAGGGACTAGTCATTTAACCTTGGTTCAATGTTGAGACTGTTATAGTGAGAACAGATTTTGTTGTAATTTAAATACACATGGTGTCTGATTTAGTACCATGATGTTGGTCTATCCAAGGACACATATTCTTGCTACCTTCACCCACTTCTTCACCTCCAATAATACTAATTCCAAACCCTAACCCTTTTTTTTACTACCTAAGTACAATCCAAAAACAGCAAGAAGTAGCTGAAAAACATCTTTTTATCAACATATATTTGGATCCCCCAAGCAGTGCTGAAAACTGCAATTATTCTGCAATTTCTCCAGCACTATATAAATTCCCTCTTAGCAGCTGATATGCTCTTGCTACTACCTCAAGCTCCCAAAACCTTTCCCTTAAAGACCTCTATTGATGCTCACAAATCCCTTCAGAACTACTAAAAACTTCTGCATAACCTTCATCAGTGGCAGCACATCTGTATGGGACTTCTGAAACAATGAAGTAAAAAATGAAAGCCAAACATCAATTGTCATGTACTCACAGTGGCCTACTTGATTCACTTTCTTTGGTAACACTCACAGTGGACTATAGAAGTTGGGACTATAGATGTTTGGACTATGGGTTGGGAAGAGAGAAACAATAGAAGAAATGTGATAATATTAGAAACGCGAGAAGAATAGCAGTAAGGCATTGTTGATCCTTCTTCACCTCTGAACCTTAGCTATAAGGGTTGTGGTGTGGAAGGTTGGGTTGAAGTGTTCCTTGCTCACTCACTTGCTCACTCACTTGACCTAAACCCACACACATACCACTCTTCACTCTCTCTCTCTCTCTCTCTCTCTCTCAACACACAATTAATTGTGAAATTAAATTATATAATATTGCAATTAAAAAAGAAGAAAAAAACCAATCCACTCTGTTCAATTTCATTCCCCTTTTACGTATCAAGAAATTTCTAACTCACCATTCCCTTTTACAGTATAATTTTAATATATTTTAAACAAAATAAAAATATTACAGATAACAATAGAAAAGATGAAAATCTATTTTTTTAAGAAGATAATTAACTTGATTTTTATTATGTAAAATTCATTTTAAATTAATCAAATTTCTTTTAGTAAAAATGTGTGTTTGGTATACTGTGTGATAGTAATAAGGTGTTATACAATTTTTTATGGCAACCAAGTGTGACAAGGACATTTGGTCGTTTGGTGTATCATTGTGTTATGACACTAGCCCCACTCAAGTCTCACATGCAAAAACTACTTAATAGAAAAGCAAAACTTTTCTATGTATGAAAGATAGAAGCAAAAACTATTTAATAGAAAAGCAAAATATTTTATGTTTGAAAGATAGAAAAACAATGATTTGTGCAGAAAGTAGTAAAATGAGTCCCTTGGTAGGTCTTTCCCTTATTTTATCTTATTCCTTTCTTTTGTCCATTTCTCACTTGGATACAGTTGCCAGGTACAAGTGAACCCTCATTATTATCTTGGACCTCTGCAACGGTCTTTGACACATCAATCAATAACTATGAACACCAATTCACTTCTAATTACTTTTCTCATCTTTCTTAAGTTCTTAGTTTGGATTAAGGCTGGAGTTTTCTTTTATTTATATTGCTATAATAATATCAAACTCATCAAAAATGGTTTTCGTTTTACTTCTCAAAATAAATATTTTATAAGATCAAAAGAATAAATAATTTTAGGACAACCTAATAATAATTTAGTAAAAAGCTTTACTTTTTAAGCCATTTTTAATTTCAAAATTAGTTTTCATTCACTTATGTTCCTTTCAAACATGTAGGGTGATTTTCTTTATCTCTTCTTTATCTAATTACAAATTTATCTTTAATTATATATTTTTTTTAATAACTTGTCAAACTATCCAGAATTAGGGTTGCAAAGACACATGTTATACATGAAAGAGAGAAAGAGAGAAAGAGAGCCAAATTAGTCTGTGCGCCAATGAGACTTGGTGGATCCCACCGTTTTCATTACGTGTCCTCTCTCGTTGTGCCTTTGCCGCCGCCAATCACGCTCTCTCTCCACTGAGGCTCTTTCTTAAGTTAGTATGCAATATAATATAGACATCATATGTCATCGCTGAAGGTTGGATTCCAAAGACACACATCCTTATAAATGATTCGGATGTGTGGTACATTACAGAGATCTTAAAACAGATTGCATAATTATAGTAATATAGCTAGAAGTAAAAAAAAAAAAAACATAGTCTAGTGGCTTTAAAAGAAGCTACAAAACACTCAATTCCAACCAACTCAAACCCAGATAAAAGAAAGTTCATCATCTCACTTTAATCTTCAGTTTCAACCTTGGTTCAATGTTGAGACTGTTAATTATAGTGAGAACAGATCTTGTTGTACTTTAAATACACATTGTGTCTGATTTAGTACCATGATGTTGGTCTATCCAAGGACACATATTCTTGCTACCTTCACCCTCTTCTTCACCTCCAACAATACTAATTCCAAACCCTAACCCTTTTTTTTACTACCTAAGTGCAATCCAAAAACAGCAAAAAGTAGCTGAAAAACAAATCTTCTTTTTATCAACATATATTTGGATCCCCCAAGCAGTGCTGAAAACTGCAATTATTCTGCAATTTCTCCAGCACTATAGAAGTTGTTGCAGAAGGGTTTGGACTATAGACTCCTTGTTATTCCATCACTTTGGGACTATGAGTTGGGCTATATATAGAAAAAAAGAACATCTGAAGCACTAAACTTATAAGAGTGAAGAGTGGTATTGAGAGAGAGAGAGTGAAGAGTGGTATTGAGGAGAGAGAGAGTGAAGAGTGGTATGTCACAGAGAGAGTGAAGAGTGAAGAGAAAAGAGAGAAGAGAGAGAAGAGAGTGAAGAGAGAAGAGTTACTATATATAGAAAAAAGAAGGTTTTTTTTTTTCAATCAGCAATAGTAATAAAGAATAATATAAATGGGAATTGGAGTGGGCAGGTGAGTTGAGTTTCGGATCCCAAAGAGAATAATAATAATTTCAATTTCAATCATCTTTAAATTTAGTAATGTACAAAATAATAGATAAAATTTATTTCTTGATGGTAAAATGATTTTTTTGAACTGGATGTCAAATTCCATAATAATATTTAACAATTTGTTCTTTAGAACAGTATTTTGAATTTTGTTTGAGTACTTACTTCAAAGACATTTGTTTCTATAACTAATAATGAACTTTGAGAATATGAAATTCTTAAGTATAATAATTTGTTTTTTAAATTTATTTGATTTAAATTACTTCAGTCAGCTCAACATCCATGGAGGAATTTCTTTTTTCTTAATCTTCTATATCCATGTTTAAAATAAAATCTATTACATAACTAAGACATCCTAAACATAGATTTATGTAATAGATTTTATTTTAAACATAGATTTATGTTTCCTTATATAGAAGATTAAGAAAAAAAAATCCTACAAATAAAATATGAAAGAGACTGAAAGAAAAAAAATTAAAGAGACTGTGAAATAAATATGAAAGAATTAAAGAGAAAATAAAACTTCTAGAAAGAGACTGAAAGAAAAAAAAAATTCTAGTATTAAAAGCCTTTATCAAAGTATTAAAATGGATATAATTAAGGCAACGACTAGTCATAAATTTGACATAAATTTGATTTAGTTAAAATATTACATGAGGCAAAGAAAAAGACACCCTTATAATATCTTTTAAGCACAGTGAATGGAACATAATTTCATTAAGCTTAAAAAATGCACCTAATTAATGAATTCTAAAATATTATGAATGATATTTTTATTCAATATAAGTATTTTTCTGTAGTACATTTAGGTCATTTATGCAAAAGAGATTAAGAAAATTTCAAAGGTTACATTTTTAGGATATGCAATAAATATATATTTATATATATATATATATATATAACAGTTCAGTAACTCCTATCAAGAGGTATTTAGAATTTGTGGAAAAGTCTTTCCTAATGGAATTAAAGATAAAAAACAATGAAAAAGATGTTTTGGATGTCTTAATTATGTAATAGATTTTACTTTAAACATAGATTTATCTTTCCTTATATAGAAGATTAAGAGAAAAAACTTGTGTTAATTGTACATTATTGTTATTATTATTCTCTTTAGGAATCCAAACTCAACTCAGTTGCTCCTCTTATTCCTCTCTTTGGGATTAAAAAATAAAACCTGCTCCCTCTTCAGCCTACCACAGCATGATGGAAAAGTAAACCTAAACCCCACACACTCCTTCTTCTTTCACACTCTCTCTTCATTCTTCACACTCTCTCTTCATCTCTCTCTCTTCATTCTTGACACTCTCTCTTCATCTCTCTTTTCACTCTTCACACTCTCTCTTCATCTCTCTCTTCACTCTGCACACTCTCTCTTCGTCTCTCTCTTCACTCTCTCTGTGACATACCACTCTTCACTCTCTCTCTCTCTCAATACCACTCTTCACTCTTATAAGTTTAGTGCTTCAGATGATCCTTCCCTCTTCTTCTTTCTATATATAGTCCCAACCCATAGTCCAAAGTGCTGGAATAACAAGGAGTCCATAACCCCAACCCTTGTAAAGTTTCCTTTCCGACTTTTCCTTTGTATACTGCCCTTCTTTTCTTCACCACCTACTAACTATTTCAGAATTGCCTCTTTTGGCTAATCATCATTTTTATATTGTTAGTTCTGTGTGAAGAAAGATCACCAATGCCTTACAGTTACTCTTCTCGCGTTCTAATATATTTTTATATTGTTAGCTTTCAACCTGGCTACATCAATCAATAATTATGAACACCACTCGTCTTTCTTAAGTTGTTAGTTTGGAGTTATTTAAGTAGCTTTATTAATCATAATAATATCAAACTCATCATAATATGTTAATCTATCGTGGATCTTTTCCAAAACACAGGGATAGTGGAAATGAGTTATGAATGATAAGAACAGCTTGAGATTTTTTTTAACATGCAATCAAACAACATGTCCTTATTACTTTTCCACCTTGCAATTCAATAATTGTCTTAGTCTCCCTTTTCTACTCAGAAAACAAGTCTCTCTACTAAACTAAAACTAAAACAGACTCTTGCAGTCACAACACAACATTGAAGCTCTTTCAAGGAATTACACAGTACAAGTTAATGAACCTGGCAATAAGATAAAAGAAGTAAAACTCTGAACCAAACACAAAACAAAAACATAGTCTAGTTGCTTTAGTGGCTTTAGGAGAAGCTACAAAAATTACACCAGCACTCCATTCCAACGAACTAAAACCCACATAAGAAAGTTCATCATCTCACTTTAATCTTCAGTTTCAACTTTGGTTGAATGTTGAGACTGTTATAGTGAGAACAGATTTTGTTGTACTTTAAATACACATGGTGTCTGATTTAATACCATGATGTTGTTCTATCCAAGGACACATATTCTTGCTACCTTCACCCTCTTCTTCACCTCCAACAATAGTAATTCCAAACCCTAACCCTTTTTTTTACTACCCAAGTACAATCCAAAAACAGCAAAAAGTAGCTGAAAAACATCTTTTTATCAACATATATTTGGATCCCCCAAGCAGTGATGAAAACTGCAATTTCTGCAATTTTGTCCAGCACTATAGGCAACCAAGAACAGCAATTATGCAGCCAAAAACAAATTTTCCAGCACTATATAAATTCCCTCTTAGCAGCTGATATGCTCATGCTACTACCTCAAGCTCCCAAAACCTTTCCCTTAAAGACCTCTATTGATGCTCACCTTCAGAACTACTAAAAGCTTCTGCATAACCTTCATCAGTGGCAGCACAGCTCTATGGGACTTCTGAAACAACGAAGTAAAAAATGAAAGCCAAAAATCAATTGTCATGTACTCACACTACACTCCTGGTATTGCATTTTAATTTTATTTAAAGGCATTCAAATTCAAAATTTATAAGGATTCATCAATGTTTAATTCTCCACCTTTATTAGTATCAAACACTCTACAAAACAAATGTTTTAAAGTCTACAAAAAAATTTATCAGATAAAAAAACACAATTGTTATATATTTCTGCGAGGATTATCTTACCAATACATCCAATAACTGGAAGATCTTCGGACTCTAATTGTAGCAATGATTCTGCATGTTGAAACTGTGTACCAATTTCATACGCCTCTTTAGAATTAACTTTATGTCTGAGATTCAACACCATTGACGACACACATTTAACAATCTCTTTAACAAGCTTAGCATCATCCCTGCAAAATTCAAATAATATATATCAACTACACCTCAATTATAATTATTTTGAAAGTTCAAGTTCGAACTATACAAAGAAAGAAACATAAAAAGTTAGACATTTTTTATTGAGGAAAAAACTAACCGAAAAGTAGATGAATGAAATCCTGCTAGATTAGCAGATTCCTTCAAAGCAAATCTCCAGGTTTGTACAGTGGTCACATTGTATTTTCTTTCATGAGCAACAAAGGCCTCTCCATAACTTCCCCTCTGATGTCGTACATCTGAAGGATCTACTTTGTAGAAAATAGGTAGCAACATGTGTCCATATTTTCTACTACACTCAACAATTTTCTCAAGTTCTAACAAACACCAGCTCGAAGAAGCATAGTTTTCTGAAAATATAATCAAATAAATAGAGGATACTTCAATTGCTCTTAGAAGTGCATCAGATATTTGATGTCCTTTGGGAATGTTGTAATCTACAAAGGAAGAAATCTGGTTTAGAGAAAGGGCCTCGATCAAATGGCTAAGAAAACCTTCACGAACATCTGGACCTCTAAAGCTAACAAAGACATCGTACTTTGATTGAAGGGTGTCACTGGAACAAGCAGAAGATGTCAGTGGACACCACAAACTATTTTCTACTGTTGCCTTTGCCGGGAAGAGAGAAACAAATAGAAGAAATGCTATTATATTAGAAACGTGAGAAGAATAACTGTAAGGCATTGGTGATCTTTCTTCACACTGAACTAACAATATCAAAATTATGATCAGTCAGAAGAGGCAATTCTGAAATAGTTAGTAGGTGGTGAAGAAAAGAAGGTCAGTATACAAAGGAAAAGTCGGAAAGGAAACTTTACAAGGGTTGGGGTTATGGACTCCTTGTTATTCCAGCACTTTGGACTATGGGTTGGGACTATATATAGAAAGAAGAAGAGGGAAGGATCATCTGAAGCACTAAACTTATAAGAGTGAAGAGTGGTATTGAGAGAGAGAGAGAGTGGGTTGGGACTATATATTGAAAAATACTTATATTGAATAAAAATATCATTCATAATATTTTAGAATTCATTAATTAGGTGCATTTTTTAAGCTTAATGAAATTATGTTCCATTCACTGTGCTTAAAAGATATTATAAGGGCAAATTTATATGTATTTTTCTTGCCTCATGTAATATTTTAACTAAATCAAATTTATGTCAAATTTATGAGTAGTCGTTGCCTTAATTATATCCATTTTAATACTTTGATAAAGGCTTTTAATACTATAAGTTTTTTTTTTCTTTCAATCTCTTTTTAGAAGTTTTATTTTAAATGGATGAAAGTTTTTCTAAGGCGGCATCCAATGTTAATGAAATGGAAGAATCTCAATAATGTTTATGTTTAATGTTTTTGAATTAATGTTTATGTTTATGTTTAATGTTTTTGAATTAGGTATTTTTAATGTTTTGAAAGAGGAAGAATAGTGATATTTGATATTTATCTTAATGTTTAATGTTTTGATATTTGAAAAGGAAGAAAAAAAAAATTAGGTTTGATAGTAACAAATATATAAGTTTAATTTGACAATTTTTTAAAAACAAAATATAAAAAAAAAATGCGGGCCAGCTCTTATGCGAGGCGGGTCGGAAATTCTAGCCCGCAATAACTTTGCGGGATGGGCCAACCCGCCCCACATTTTTGCGGGCCAAACGCAGGGCGGGCTGGCCCACTTTGCCACCCTATTGATAAGGACTTTTAATACTAGAAGTTTTATTTTCTCTTTAATTCTTTCATATTTATTTTTATTATATTTATATATTTTTTAATTAAGTTTACTTTGGTTTTAGAGACTTCTTGTAATAAGTTTAATTATTTTAATTTGAGGGTATAATAAAATCAAAGTATATATCTCTTTCTTGACTTTATAATTTACTGTATATTTCTTTCATGTTTATTAGTTATATTGCTTGCCCTATTTTATTTATCATTTTGAACAAACTCATTTAATAGTTATAAAAAATCATTTTTTAACAGTGATTCTTCCAATTTATCCAATATGAAAATTAATGTAGAGATTTGTTCCCTAATTAACATGCTAAACGTTTCAAGATCTGATCAATCATATAAGTTAAGACTTGCACAATAATTTTTGTCTTTACTGTTTTTATTATCTTCAAAAGTAAAATTATGTAATTAAAAAATCACTTCAATTCTCTGGAAATTTGTAAGATGTTTCTTTTAAACCATAATTGATTGACCCATTTAAAATATTTTTTATTTTATTTTATTTTATTATAGCTAATTTTTTGTTGTTGTAACCTAAATTTAGCTATTGTACATATATATTAAAGTTGCTACAACAATTTGTTCTTGAGTTGTAATTTCAACAATATTTAAGACTAATTAATTTTCTTCTAAATTACAGAAATTATACCATCAATCCTTTAATTGACCCATTAAATATTATACTTATGGTTGTATATCAACCTAAACATGTTTTAGCTTTTGTAGGCACCCAGACATGTAAAATTGCTAGATATAATATACCACTACAAGAAAATAATGAAATAGAAACCAATTTTTTAGAGATCAAAATAATTAGTTACAATAGTAACTAAATTAAAGACCATTTTGGAAACTAAAACAAAAATTGGTTTCTAAATTAGTTTCTATTATTTTCTATTTCATCAATTTTCTTGTAGTGTACCTTGTTAAAAATCTTTTTTTTTCTATTTGAATGATATGATAAGTGGGTCTTGGATAATAACTTTTTAATTTTGGTAATTTTTATTTTGAAAATTTATTTTATTTACATATAATTCCATTTTTTCTAAGGTGTTCACAAATAATTATAATAAACTTAAATTTTCTAAACTTCTTTTAATATTTTCAATGTCTAATTCAACATATCAATCCTAATGTTAGGCTTATAGCACTTTCGGGAAACATACTTTAGTTTATATATTGGTTTAAGGAGACATTAATGTCATTTAATTTTTGAAAAACTCGATATATCTAAGCAATTTTTTATTTTCTATTTTATTTAACTCTTTTTTACATAAGGCCTAAAACATTATTCGAATAATTTAGTTATTGATGCAATTTTTTGGTATATTTTTTGTTTACAACTTTTTGTTCTCCACCTATATGTTTAAAAGGGTTGTTCCTATAAAGGATGATGATATCTCTTTATTATTTTACTGTTCAAAGTTTTCTAAAGTGTTAAAATTTTGTTCCTATAAATGATGATACTTTTCTATTATTTTATTGTTCAGAGTTTTCCAAAGTGTTAATTCTAAAGAGTTTATTCTTTTTCATTATTAATAGGTTGATTAAATTATTTATTGTACAACAATCTAAAAACCAGTCAAAATAATACATGTTATTTTTCTTTTCTCCTTAAGTCTTGATAAAATATCTTAAGATTAAGAAAAACTATTTTTTTTTGGTCTTTGTTATATTAAACTTCAAAACTATCTGTGTTTCATTCTTTATCTATAAGTTGGTATCTAGCAAGAGTATTTGTGAAATAGTGGATAAATAAATAAGGAAGAAATTCCATTTTACTAAGCACTTGAAATCTAGATTTACTTAGTTTATTTTTTGGTAATGGACTTATAGCCTTAAAAGATTAATTAATTTTTTTATACACAATAATAAATTAATATAAATAATTTGAAAGAGTCCAATTCTATCATCTAAAGTTTGGTCAAAATATTTTATATTTAGTTTTATTGGTTTGAAAGTGTAGTCTTCAATGTCATAATTTATTATTAAGATGAAACTTCAAATCTGGTCAGAAAATAACAGCAATAATACCTATAGTCCTACATCTAAGTTTTATCCATAGTTATCACAGTGAAACACTAAAAAAAAATTCATTAAATAAATTATTTAAAAAAAAATAAAAATAATTAATTATATTTTTATTATTGTTAAATAATTTTTAATTGGTATCTAATTAATTACCAGTTATTTAGATCTTAAATTTAATAAAAAAAAATTAATAGTTAATTAAATATTAATTTAAAAATTATTTAATAATAATAAAAATTAATTTAAATACCAAAAATTTTAATTTTTAAAATATCTATAATTTAATCAATATAAATATAATGAATAATTATTTTTATTTTTAAAATTAGTTTTTATTCCATTTTTTTTTTAATGAAAATAATGTAAAATTTTAAGATGCAATGCCCGTTTCCTCCTTTACTTTCTTCTGTTCAAGTCATAGATGCACACTTCACAGCTGAGATAAAAAAAGGGCAATTTCTCCCTGCACCACATCAATTCCAACATACACCTAACCTGTCTCTCCGAAATGACGAAAATAATTTTAAATGAAAAAGGGTGTAAATAAAAATTACTCCCAGAAGAACCTGTTATCCAGAATATTCTAGATTTGGATATCTAAAACACATTTTTGAATTCTGAAAATTTTTATTCAAAATGTATTTTTAATTTTGTGTTCCAGATTTTTTCGTCTGGAATGTTTTTTTTAATTATATTTTTTATTCTGGATTTTTAAATCTAGAATAAAAGTAATTTTGGAAATTAAAAAAATGATAGGGTATAGGTAAGAATTGATCTGGTGGTGCAGGGAAGAAATTGTCTAAAAGAAACTATTATTTGGAGGTGGGATTGTTACAACAGTTGGGTGACAAAAAACATAGGTGCTCCACTTGTAAGTGATCAATCCTATGTTGCTTTTGGATGTTTCATCAACTCTGCTCATTTTTCCCATTCAACAGGAAAATCAATGAAATCACAGGTAGTGTCTTCTAACAAATTTTGTCTTCAGTGGTGCCTTCTTCTCTCTGTCAGATATCCGAGCAGGTGCATTGGAATGTGATTTGAATCACACACACAATCTCTCAACATGGCATATGTAACAGAGAATATGAACAATGTTGATGTATCAGTCAGACAGCAGAAATCAAGAAGAAAGGTGGGTTTTCTGACCTTTTTCTTAACCACATCTTCATCACGAAGATTATGACTAAGACCGCAATGTTGTGGGTAGTGCCTTGCACTAGTGCCCCAGACCAGAACATACTTGACATCCTTTACCAAACTTCTGTGAATATGGTTGCAGAAATCTTCTGCAGTGCAGCCTCCTCTATCCTAAAACATATTTTGCAAGAGAAAGTGATATCTCTATTATATATTGTAGGATTAAAAAACAAAGAAGCCAAAGGTTTTCAAGCTAGCTATAAATAGAATAAGGGACACAGATTATGCAACATACAGCAGAAAGAACCACAGGATCAGAGAAATCAGGCTGCTGGCCTTGTGGTTTAGTGTAAATTCTAACCAGACCCATTTCGTCCCACATCCTTGCAAGTAGTCTGTCTAAGTTCAGCTGACAAAAAGACAAATTTGTGTTACAAACATTAGTAGCAACATGCAATAAAATGGTGAAAAAAAAAACAGAATTGCTAAAGCCTTATGGTGTCTCATTCTTCTTCGGACAGTGAAAATAGTGAGCAGACACACTAGCATTGTGGTATGCTGGTGTACCCTTTGCATGGTAGGAGGCCTTTTAAAGGAGTGAAAAGAAAAGGGAAAAATGAGAATATGTAAAACTCACATTTATTATTTATTCTGTGGAACACAGGGTAGGAAACACTATGGATTAATATTATCTGATGTAATAGGATAGAAGAGATGTGCAAGTGACAGTGAGAAAAATTGAATAATGAAAAAGGCAACTAGTTTAGTTCTAGGAGGCCTGTTGGTTGTTTTTTTTTATCAGAAAAAATAAATAAATTAAAATAAAGGGTGTCATAATCCTTATACATAAACCTACTCCTACTAGATCTAGCTTACAGCTACAAAAACACAACAATCTACTTCCAAAAAAAACTCTTGATTGCTGCCTGCAAAATTGATCCCATTATTATACACTGAGTGCCAACCCCTCTTGGGAGTAACCTTGTAGCTTGTCCACGGCTTGATATACCAGCACCATCACTTGTATTGGTTCCACAAACATTTCACAATTCTGCCCACTAGCGAGCCATTACCTCCTGCTTCCTCTACGAGGCTTTTGATTTTCTCTTCCTAAGGATCCAAACTGCAGTGACTTTGAGCATTTGAAAGAGTAGTAGCTGCTGTATTAGCTTATGACCAAGCGATCCAACATCATGCAGCAGCTACTCAAAGATTAAACACCAATGCCTAAGCTCCTCCATTGTACCTCAGATAAGCAACTGATACACAGCTCTTAGTTATGGCACCTTAATGCACGAATATTATGCTTATTTGTGGCTGAGCCTAATCCTGAACTGGGAATGATCTGCTTCTCAGAAATTGGGAAGCGCAGGCTTACTCCCTAGAGAAGATGCACCAGAAGGTCCAAACCTCTAGCTCCCAATCCATGAAGCACTTCACTAGTCACCTGTTCAGACCTGAATTAAATCTTCCATCTCCAGCAAAATCCTGTTCAAACCTCTATATATATTTCTGATCTTCCTTCACCAGCAGTTTCCTACTCAGTCTTCTAACAGGCTAAGTACTCAGTTAGTTATTATCAGAAGCTGTTGGGTGTCTTAAATGATAATGTTTGAGCCAACACATTCTTAGCTACTTATTATCTATAGCTTAAATAATAATTTACTGCATTGACAAACATGTCACTTTATCAACTAGAAATACTACGAAGAGTGAGAGACGGCATTAGGAAATTTAAAAGAAACTTACTTTGGAGGGATTTTGATCATGGGTTATTTTTTTTCTTTTTACTGGGATCCGTTTACAAAAATAAATTTATGCAAGTTGTGTCAATTCGGCACGACTTAATATGCACAAATTGTCCTA